>NW_025932607.1:0-34568 GCF_000764305.2 Hyalella azteca
TGGACCAAGGAACCACCTGATGGAAGCCCACAACGAGACCATCACTCGTACGGTACTGGAGGAGTGCACCAGCTTCGTCATGCGATGCCCCGACGCCAACCGACTCGCAATAGTTGAGGCCCTCATCATTAAGGATAGCGGAGGCCCTCATCATTAAGGATAGGAACCCCAGCCATCAACCTGCAAACTACTGGATTTGACAGAACCTTGAAGACTGTTTTCGGAGTAATTTTTGGGGCTTTAATTCTTGATTCTCTCAATATTTTTGTGATTTTGTAATTATTTCTAACAATTTAATTTTTGAGTAGTATCCTATTTACATGATTTTATATATATGTCGATCCAAATTCCATCACTCAATGCGCCTTGTAACTTGATAATGAATGATTGATTCATTCAAACCATGGTTAAAGAAATAAAAATATCCATCGTTATTCTGATTTTCGATTAACCAGAGTCAACGAAAAAGTTGCTAGACCTATCGAAAAAAACTAATAAGAAAAATGTTAATAAAACGAATCCTTTGGTCTTCAATGAAACCTGCTTAAAGGAACAACTTTTTCCAACCTATACTAATTTCTTATTACACGCTGGTTCTGCGTCTGAAACTTAGACCACATGATTAAACCTAATACAAGCATCCAATAAATGAGTACAATCATCCAACAATACGATCAAGCATTCACAATACTTGTATGCGTTGTCGGTCAACGACTTAAAAAACTGTTCCTCCTTCATGTATCAGGATATTCTCCTTGACCATTTTTCTGCTCTACGAGTGCAATTTCGTACAAATAGCATCAGCGTAAAAGTTATTGCTTCACCTAACACCTATATGCTTGATTGGCGAAACACTGGCAGTACAAGTTGTTATTTATCTAATCCCTAATGGATTTGATAAATAACAACGTGTAAATTAAACATATACAAAAAGGTTTGATTGCGATATTATTCATCGACTTCCTTCCAAGCAGTGCTGGCGTAAATGGAAAAATGAACTGGATCGCCTTGCTGCTCGTCCAGCTGCTGCAGCTGGTGGCAGCTGGAGAGTATCCCGCCTTCAAGGTGGTGATGAAAGACATCGACATCATCGCGCCCAACGTGTCGTACAAAGGCCAAACTTTGTGTGAGTTGTGTGGGTCGAGTTGAGGAGAAGTGTTGTTCACTAGGATTTTCGTGGGAGTTATGATTTCAGATGCTGTTTTATTGAGAATTTGAAGGATTTCGCTACTGTTTTAAAGACGGACAAATTTGTTATTTGCTTCATCATTTAATTAACTAATGACCATCATACACATTCATTTATCGCTGTGTTTCAAAGCTCTTTTGAAATTTATGAATTTATTTCAATGTCACTTACTCGGTTAAATGCTCCTTGCCAATGCTTACAGTAACTTGTCCAGTCCCTCATGCCTGTTTAAAGTATTTTCCTGATTTTGTTTCCATGAAATTGTTGTATTTAAACCTATCTCCGCCTCTTCTTCACATTCTCCGCCATTTTAAGTCTGGTGAGCTGGTGGCGGTCAGATTCACCAGTTAATTGCGCGTAGAGAACTGCTACTATTGATATCTAAGATGACGAAACGTTAAACAACCATTTATACTATTTTCGTACTGGTTTGCATACTCAACAAAATTAAAAGGCCAAATCCTGGATCACAGCTTTAGATAATTATTGAGAAAAGGTTCACACATATTTATCTCATTGAATTGAAATCAATTTCAGGCGCTTGCCGTTACAAGTGCCTCGTACAGAACCAATGCACGGCAGCAATGTACGATAAGCCCTCGTCTACGTGCAACCTCACGTACGTCAGTCAGTGCGAGACAAAAGTACAGAACACAACCGGCGTTATTGGTCTCTTCAAGTACGGTGGGTGATACTTTTAAATAAGAATTATTATACTGATTGTAATTGAAAGATTAATAGTAGGTAAACGGCTGATAGGTAAACGGCTGCACAACAGTTAGTGAACTATGATGATTAAATAACAATCATACCTTCACTAATCGAACCACAGACACGGTCATCAGAGACGTGTTCATCACCAAGGCTAACACAAACGACGGGTCTCTGGCGAACCAGCGGCGTCTCTGCAGGGCAGAAGGCGGCGAGCCTCTCGTCATCAAGACCAAGCAAGTCAGAGACAAGGCACTGGAACTCGTCAAGGGTAGGATTTTCTTGTTTTATCATATTCATGAAAATTACGAAAGAATTTTGAAAACTATCTAATTTTGGAAAATAATTGGCATCGAATAATTGACATGATTTTAAATTATTGTCTAAATCAACATTTGCCGTTTCATTATTTCATTCATATATTAGCAATATAAAATTTTGAAGGCACGTCATCACACATGAAAACTCACATCAAAGAATTAAATAGGCTATATAAATAATTGCGAAACATTTCTGATGGCGTTATGGCCAGGACTCTGCTAGACACAAACTGGGAATGATTGAGACTCATCTGTAATTCCAATTATCTCATGTAATTATAATGAGAGACCAAATTATTTGTGTCTGCTGCCAATGAAATTAATAAAAATGGATATCACTTCTGCGACCGAGTTCTAGAAGTAATATTAAATTTGAGTCAATTTGAGCCAGTCGCATGAAGTTGAAATTAAATATCTTGATTAAATATCTTGATTTCCCTGCTGTTGTCTAAAATTTCATTTAATTAGTTGTAAACTTTCTTCATTGCATTTTTTTGCATCTTTATTAATAATTGAGTACATCATTTTGGATCATTCAACCTTCAACAGTCAAGGGCCCGCAATATACGAGTGGACGGGTCGCCTGGTTGAGCGCCTTTGGGAGCAACATCCAACAATTCTTCTGGCCTGACAGCACCGACATCCGCAACTGCGCCTCAAATGCAGCCGATGTACAGGACTACTATAGTGGAAAAGATGGACCGGCAACAATGCTGTCGGAAAATAACGTCGTACTGCGTTCAGCAGTTCAAAGAGCATGGAATTACCCAGTGCTGTGCTGTAAATATTAGATTCTGATCTTTTTAAAGTTCCTCCCAAATTTGTCACTTTCCAGAAAGCCAAGCCTTAACGGCTTTCCAAAAATCACGATCAATTCTATCGAAAACTATTACTAGCTACTTTCCGGGAGCTCAAAAATCTACATCCTATACAGATAAGTTCATCAATTTTAAAGGTTTTTTTAGATAAGCATTGTGTTCTGTAAAATCTCTATATCATCAACCCCGGTATCTTTATCATGCCGTAGAAATTTTAAACCATAAATAGAGAAACATTGCAAACTGGTTCTCGAGTGTGCCTTTGCTTGCCGTAAAACAACGAACTACATAATATTAATATAATAGAATAGTTACGTGAGTCACTCATGCAGCGTCATTATTAGAATATAAATAAACTCTACAGGCTACTTACGCACATTAATATGCACCAAATCCTCCAAATCTTTATCAGTTTGATGCGGTATTCATGACGATCTGAAGTTGTCACCTAAGCCTTATTACGTGCTGCAGTATATCAGCATAGCTGAGGTTTTGTTCTTATGGTTAACAATACAAACGCTCATCTGATCCGGGACAATGGCGAAAAACTTTACGTGTCATATTTGCAAGGCAACTTGTATAATTTAATATTAATCAATTTAAAAGGAAATTAGTTTTGTAAACCCCACAATAGTTCAGCTCGTACACTAACTTTAAGTGTTATTTTCACACATATTATATCTTCCTTCGCTGTACGAAAGTTTTCAATGCTGAATTAGGAATCGAAATACTTTTCGCTGCATATTAAGGGTAGCATTACTTGCATTCAGACACAAAACCGTGAGTTCACAATGAATATTAATGCATACTTTTTCAGAGTTCTCTCTTCTCATCGGTAGTTAGATAACGAAAGAGTATTTGTTTAATTTCTCGAATTCGCAGTAAGTTAAATTCTCTCACTAAACTCCGTGGAGCTTTTAGGATCAATATCAGCTAGATTGATGTTGAAATAATTTTCTCATGTACAGAATGACAAATTTCATGCAGAAAATGTTGCCTGACAAGTCGTTTATATGAGGCAATCGTGTCGCGTGTGCTGACGTGGCATCCCCGGGCTGAAGTTCGCGTTAGGATACCCATTCATTATTTCGTTGAGACTTGGTCGGAGCGCACCTTCCTCTCACTATACTCTTGTGACTGTGTAGCGTCCCTGGTAGGATCGATTTCTTGCCTGACCAACAAGTACGGCTCCTACGTAGGCCGACGACTGCGGAGCTTCTGGGGAAGCGTCCGCCACTTATTCAAGTCTCTACCGGTTCCGACACCTACCGTGTGTTCACTCACAGCTCATGCTGTGCATCTTACCGTTTTACTCTTCAGTACTGTGTGCCTTCAGCATCTTGAGTCCTCAGCATATTGTACTTTCAGCATATTGCGTCCTCAGCACATTGTACTTTCAGCATATTGCGTCCTCAGCATATTGTACTTTCAGCATATTGCGTCCTCAGCATATTGTACTTTCAGCATATTGCGTCCTCAGCATATTGTGTTTTCAGTATTTTGCCTTCAGCACCTTGTGTCCTTAGTACGTGTACCCTCAAGGCCATGTACCATCATTGCTGTGCAGTGTGTACCACCATCGCTGTGTACCACCATTGCTGTGTACCATCATTGCTGTGTACTATCATTGCTGTGTACCATCATTGCTGTGTGCCACTTATCCCATGCTTTGTTTCGTAGTTGCTCTGGTTTAGCTTTAGTTACTAGGATCTTTTCACCCATTTATCCTGTTAGTGTTCTATAAGCGTGTTTTGTTCAATAAATATTTGTTGATGAATTATTGTTCATTAGAATATTATAATATGTTCATTATGCTTTCATTTCTCCCTTGTTGATGATCGGTGGCAGTTTTGGGTTAATTTCCGTATTTAATTGGATTCGTCCTTACTTGAGCCTTACACTTATCCAGAACGGAAATTGTTAATTTTTTAGCAAGACTTACAATTTAACCTTTTAGCGGGGAAGTAACCATACATGGTCACTTAAAATCCCCCAAAAGACCCACCATGGGCCCCCGGCCCCCCATTTGGGGCTACGTTATCATGCCTCTGGCAATCATTAGATCGCTGTTCCATGCATGGCAATGACGGTATATTATAGATTCAATAACGATTCATTCTTTCGATAAGCAAAATTTTGAAAAATATTACGGGATAATATATCTTGAATAAATCATCTTAAAAAATAATATATAAGGTTTTCTCATATTAATATAAGCATATCTCTCATTCATTCCTGAACTGCAATCAAAAATTTTAATTTCTGCATATTTCAATGCTTGCCTGCGAAAATTTTAATGACCGTCAAGAACCCAAAAATCACGTGATTTTCTTCAGCACACACATCGATATTGATTTATCATGCAAATAACGGTTGAAGACTACAAGAAAAATATGAAAATATGAATGACATTTTATGCCACCGTATACATGCAGCAAAATATAAAATAATATGGCTCAGTACTCACTGCAGTGAGTGACAGAGAGCGCATTTTCTCGTCGACGAAAACGTGAAGTTACGGACGGACAGGCAGACGGACAGACGGACGGGCAGACGGACAGACAGACCGGATATGGCGAGCACAATAGTGCATTTTTTCTATAAATTAGAAAATGCGCTAAAAATGTTCTAGAACTTGCTGTGATCTTGCATGTACAACTTGAGACTTCGTACAGTCGCTGCGTACTATTATAATTATACAATGCCTTTTATTATGTTTCATTATTTTATATTGTTTTAATATTTGAAAAATCTCGTTGTGCGCTAATAACTAACGCATTAAATAGTGGAAATGTTTTAATTTAACTGTAGTTGCTGATACTAATTATCTGGCATTTTGCAGCAAATGTCAATCGTTGCTGCGTTACTTTCTTGTAGGCATTAAATATATTTTTTAATTATTATTAATTTTATTAAAAATTACGAATGGAAAATTTAACTCTAACAAAAAGTTCCTTTTAATTGACACTCGAGTATCAGTAGAGCAATAACAACTAATACGATAGTAATTAATAAATGTATTTGAGTTTGTTTCTGATAACAAACGGCACTCTGGGAGTTCAATGACTTTCATTTGTATTAAAACTATTTGTAAATTGCGTACGTTCATAAAGAGTTGAATCATGCCTGCTTCATTCAACTCCTGAAACCCTGCAGAAGTTGATATGAAAAAGTAAAGCCTGACAGCTTAGCACTTAAGAGTTATGCATATATCTTAGTAGTTGGAACACAGCACTGGGTACATGATGCTCTTTTGACCTATTGAACGTTTGATCACGTTATATTCTGAGAACATTGATGCTGGTCCATCAGTTATGTAGAATTCCTGGACGTCCGTTGCATGCGAGGCGCAGTTGTGGATGTCGGTGCCGTCAGGCCAGACGAAGTTTCGGTAGGGCAGAGAGTCGTTGCAGGAGGCGCTCAGCCAGGCGACGCGCTCCAAAAGCGAATATTGCTTGCCGTTTTCTGTTCGAGAATAACGTAAAAGTGTGCATTAAAGTTGTCAAAAGTGAACACATGCCTAGTAGAGCCACTGTGGATCGAATGAAAACCACTCGTATGAACTTGCGCACAACTTTTATTTTTGCCATCAGCTGTCATTGGCTTCTCGCCCTAAACCGGGAACCTTGTCCAGGAAATTTATATCATCGCCACTTCAGGAATCGTAAAATATAACTTGCTTTCTTTTTCTACAGTAAAAACTATTTTTACTGCAAAGCCTTTTTACTTCAGTGAAACTTTTGATAGAAACTTAGTCTCTGTTTGTTCATACTAATATGTTGTTGTGACGCACACGTCGCCGCAGTCTACACGTGGCAACCACTTCACAAAAGCCTTATGTGATCATATAGTTCGGTAGTACACAGCCTTTTGTGGATAAAAACAAGACACAGTAATTTCTGACTCATGAACTTAATTACACTGTGTACATATGAGTTCCACATTCGGCTTCCACTAATTGACTGACTCCTATCGAAATAATCTACCTAACGACAGATACGTCCTTCTCCAAAGAATCATTTGTTCAGTTCATAAGTCGATCTGACTAACAATTGAGAAAAATCCGTTAAGAAAAATAAAGAAAATTAAAGATGAGCTCAAACAAATTCAGGATAGCAGAATAACAAAGATAAATACAGATTCAAGTAAACTAATAATTACTATTCGGTATGCCAATCATAACAATGTCATCATGTAATGATGCGCGAATTCTAGATTTTTTAAGCAGTCCAGACCCGATATTCCAGCTGATGTATTGATCCACTGGACGTTGACCGTAGTGCAAGTGGCGGCCAACTTACCGCTGACACTATTTTCTAGGCTAAAAATTATGTGCAGCATTAGCAATGACAATGTTTATCAAATATTGCGACCAGCAGGTTAATTTTTGTTGCAATACGTTAACTATTGCAACAGGTTTTCCACGAAGGTAGTATCGGAGCTGCTCAGAAGGTAGAGTGTAATGAGTTTCAGGCATAATCTTACCGCAACGTTTCGTAACCTGCAGGTTGTGAGGAATAAAAAGCAGGTCTTTCCGAGCAGGTTACCTGGAAGGTAATATAAAAGTAGCAGGTTAAGCCGTAAAGTTAACAGGACTACCCAATGAAGGTTGTGTATTATGATGATACGAGTACAGTACAATGGATGGTTGATGCATAAAAGTTTAAACTTACCATCAGATTAAATAAATGCTATCCTGATACAAACATTATAATGTACCCAGTGGAGGCCTCACATAAACCAGCTTTGAAAATGCAGTTCAGATGACAGCTTTTCACTGTCAATGGGAAGCGAATGAGTATAAAATGCTAATCTGATAATGCAAATTAATTGAAATACAATAATCCTCACCATATAATTGTTCACTGATTCAGTAGGAGTCCTAACTAACGCGAATGATGTGCATTATGTCCTCCCTTTATTTGTTCAGAAAAATCATATTCAGATTGATGAAGGGGCGCCATGAGCAATAAGTCTTTATCCGTATAGCCAAGATGAGCGACGCTATACTCATCAGTCGTCATTAGTGAAACCAAATTGCTGAATACAATTTATTGTTTAGAATGTCATTTATTAAAATAATAAATTTTTTCTGAAAGCTACAGTTACGTAGTCCGTTAGAGAAAGGTAGTAGGCTTTGGACCCGTACAGTCATGGTCTTTGGACATGTATTCGTCACCGACTTTTTGCTCAGAGTGTCAATGAGTAATTGTTAATTTAATAAATTCAAAATTTTCCATTCAGCAAACAATTGAAATAGATGAGGAATATTTACGGCAAAAATGCATGGAATCAATATCTTTCATGATTGGACATCAATCACAGACACGGTCATCAGAGAGGTGTTCACTTACCTTAATTAACTCACGACGGGTCTCTGGCGAACCAGCGGCGTCTCTGCAGGGCAGAAGGCAGCGAGCCTCTCGTCATCAAGACCAAGCAAGTCAGAAAAGCTTTTTTGTATCCGCAATACTGTAATTATAAGAACATTATTCCAATTTACATTGTCTAAATGTTTAGCTAAATATAAAGAGATTTCAGTAAGAAAAACAATGAGTGCAACACCAGCGTCTCCCTCGCTCCACTCTCAACTCCTTCCACCGGCTCCTGCCATAGAGGCTCGTCCTTCTTTTTTTGCCAGAAATCCTCACCATTAAATTTGAAATTTATAAGTTTTTTTATCAAAAATATAACTACAAAAATTTTATATTATCTTGTGTTTCCTGATTTACATTCAGACCTTTATAATAAATCTGGTCTTTCTCGGTAATAAATCTCCAATTAAAATGATCATTACTCATTTTTAATAGCAATTGGGTTAACTGTTTTGGAGTTAAAGTTGTAAGGGACTAGAAACTACATTAGAATCTGCAGAATTAAAATCGTCCGTACATTTTAAATAATAAATAAGGAATTTGAGCAGACTGATAACATAAGTAAATAATAAATGGGTTTATTTTAAAATTATGAGCGAATCAGAGGTCTCCATTTCAACTTAGAGAACAATCGGTGCAATTTGCGAACACTTATGGATCAGCAATATTTTATTAATTTATCTTTTTCAGTTTTTGGACGACTATTTGGACTTGGAAAAGTGTTTTTTATTTTTCTATTATTTTTATTATTATTTTTCGTATAGGTATTAGTAATCGAAGATAACCTGTCACTGAAAGCCCAATCATACAAACAAATTTGCCTCCAATATTTTTTCATTAATTGTACCCTGTCGAAGCTTGGATGATTCAGTGCATTATTCCTCGCAGATCAGTCTCATGGATTGCCTTATAATCTTGCCTAATGTCAGCTTTCTGATAAAAATTAATACCTCCGTCAATTAAATTATCTTCGTTCCAGATCAGTCCAGTTTTTCCATCGAGGACTTTCATGCGCTAACTTTCGATCCGTCATGTGAAGAATAATGCGCATCTGCAAATTTTCTGAATTGATTAGGTTTGCAACTGAACAAATAAATTGAAGACATTTTTTTATGCAGATTCACCTCATATATTAAAAACATATTTTTATCCAGCAGCCCAGCAATTCTGTTAGACTTAGACGATAATGGATATTGTAGCGACAGAAGCTCGCTCATATTGAAGCCCGCAGGCGCACTGCTGGTGCATACGCATACTGAATCTCGCCACGCATGTAAGTGCTCGATATCTTCGAGGATTGATCATTCAATTGACACTGTTTATTTCAACAGTTTCATTAAAACTTTCCAAAATAATTGAAGAATAATATCTTTGTCAAAGTGAACTAGTATGTTCCATCTTAAAATAAATCTTCTACTGTTGCAACTCCGACACGAATTATAAAGATTTTTTAGGATTTTTCGAGTTTCAAACCTGAAATCAAGGATCACGCACGACTTCGTACCGCTCATAAAACTCATTTAAGTATAATTTTAGCGTAGTTTATGAGTGCATTTTAAACTACAGGGAATGATATCTGCTCGATTAGACATTTGAATGAAAAATTCCTAAGCCGCTCCACAACTCATAGAACATTAATATAAATCCTCTAGTAATTTTCTTGTAGTAATTCAATAATTAACCGATATTTAAATTTCTCCATGTCTTCTAGCTCTGGTATAATTATTTATCAATAAAAACTCGCCGGTGGTAATTGTGTAGAACCCAGCTGAGAAGTATTGACCCAGACGTAAGTTGCCCAGTTAAAACAATTCGCCTAAAGCTTTTGCTATGCCAATTATTTTAAATGGCAACAGATAAGTGCGGTTATATGGAGGTTTGTATAAAGGCATCAGGAGAACGATGGGATCTTCCGTATTTCTTCACGCAATATCGAACAACATTTTTCGTTTGCACTGGTAAATCGAAAATCAGAGTACCGATGGATATTTTTATTACTTTAACAACGTTTCGAATGTATCAATCATTAATTCTCAAGTTACAAGACCCAATGAGTGATGGAATTGGATGAAATTTGGATTGACATCATTCTATCGTTCACAACCATCGTGAACGTAACTAATAATAAAATTAAACTACTGATCTATTATAAAAATGAGAAAATACAGAATCTTGTAATGAACAATGACCCCTGCAAAAAAATGGGAGTTTTCCAAGAGACCAATGTAGTTTATAAATTTTCTTGCAATAGAGAAGGTTGTGGACTTCTCCCCAATATGGACTACATCGGGCTCACAACTACGACATTAAGCCGACGTCTCACGTGCCACCTTCAGTCTGCTGGACCAAGGAACCACCTGATGGAAGCCCACAACGAGACCATCACTCGTACGGTACTGGAGGAGTGCACCAGCTTCGTCATGCGATGCCCCGACGCCAACCGACTCGCAATAGTTGAGGCCCTCATCATTAAGGATAGCGGAGGCCCTCATCATTAAGGATAGGAACCCCAGCCATCAACCTGCAAACTACTGGATTTGACAGAACCTTGAAGACTGTTTTCGGAGTAATTTTTGGGGCTTTAATTCTTGATTCTCTCAATATTTTTGTGATTTTGTAATTATTTCTAACAATTTAATTTTTGAGTAGTATCCTATTTACATGATTTTATATATATGTCGATCCAAATTCCATCACTCAATGCGCCTTGTAACTTGATAATGAATGATTGATTCATTCAAACCATGGTTAAAGAAATAAAAATATCCATCGTTATTCTGATTTTCGATTAACCAGAGTCAACGAAAAAGTTGCTAGACCTATCGAAAAAAACTAATAAGAAAAATGTTAATAAAACGAATCCTTTGGTCTTCAATGAAACCTGCTTAAAGGAACAACTTTTTCCAACCTATACTAATTTCTTATTACACGCTGGTTCTGCGTCTGAAACTTAGACCACATGATTAAACCTAATACAAGCATCCAATAAATGAGTACAATCATCCAACAATACGATCAAGTATCCACAATATGTACGTGTATGCACTGTTGGTCAACGACTGAAAAATTATACCTCCTTCATGTATCAGGATATTCTCCTTGACCATTTTTCTGCTCTACGAGTGCAATTTCGTACAAATAGCATCAGCGTAAAAGTTATTGCTTCACCTAACACCTATATGCTTGATTGGCGAAACACTGGCAGTACAAGTTGTTATTTATCTAATCCCTAATGGATTTGATAAATAACAACGTGTAAATTAAACATATACAAAAAGGTTTGATTGCGATATTATTCATCGACTTCCTTCCAAGCAGTGCTGGCGTAAATGGAAAAATGAACTGGATCGCCTTGCTGCTCGTCCAGCTGCTGCAGCTGGTGGCAGCTGGAGAGTATCCCGCCTTCAAGGTGGTGATGAAAGACATCGACATCATCGCGCCCAACGTGTCGTACAAAGGCGACACTTTGTGTGAGTTGTGTGGGTCGAGTTGAGGAGAAGTGTTGTTCACTAGGATTTTCGTGGGAGTTATGATTTCAGATGCTGTTTTATTGAGAATTTGAAGGATTTCGCTACTGTTTTAAAGACGGACAAATTTGTTATTTGCTTCATCATTTAATTAACTAATGACCATCATACACATTCATTTATCGCTGTGTTTCAAAGCTCTTTTGAAATTTATGAATTTATTTCAATGTCACTTACTCGGTTAAATGCTCCTTGCCAATGCTTACAGTAACTTGTCCAGTCCCTCATGCCTGTTTAAAGTATTTTCCTGATTTTGTTTCCATGAAATTGTTGTATTTAAACCTATCTCCGCCTCTTCTTCACATTCTCCGCCATTTTAAGTCTGGTGAGCTGGTGGCGGTCAGATTCACCAGTTAATTGCGCGTAGAGAACTGCTACTATTGATATCTAAGATGACGAAACGTTAAACAACCATTTATACTATTTTCGTACTGGTTTGCATACTCAACAAAATTAAAAGGCCAAATCCTGGATCACAGCTTTAGATAATTATTGAGAAAAGGTTCACACATATTTATCTCATTGAATTGAAATCAATTTCAGGCGCTTGCCGTTACAAGTGCCTCGTACAGAACCAATGCACGGCAGCAATGTACGATAAGCCCTCGTCTACGTGCAACCTCACGTACGTCAGTCAGTGCGAGACAAAAGTACAGAACACAACCGGCGTTATTGGTCTCTTCAAGTACGGTGGGCAAACTTTTAATTAGGAATCATTAGATTGATTTACATTGAAAGATAGATAATTATTAGCTAAGCTGACATTGAATCGAATAAATATTGTATGGCGGCCTTGAAGATAATATGGACAAATAATGTTTCAATTTTTGGCCACAAAAAAACTTCATAATGTTTGCAAGCTAACGTTATCTATTTGGGTGCCACACAATGTCGAACCCAAGTTTGGAGTCATTTAAATCAAGATTTAAAATCATCTAAATTTATCACTTAACTCAAGATTTTGATCGTATACTAAAAGCTGGAAAATTAATTCATCGGTGAAAGTCTTCAATTGTTGGCCGTAATTTAACAATAAATTGTGTCAAGCGTGATAACATTATTTCCTTGTAAAGACTTGGAACGTACCACAGACACGGTCATCAGAGACGTGTTCATCACCACGGCTATCACAACCGACGCTTCTCTGGCGAACCAGCGGCGTCTCTGCAGGGCAGAAGGCGGCGAGCCTCTCGTCATCAAGACCAAGCAAGTCAGAAAAGCTTTTTTGTCCCCGCAATACTGTAATTATAGGTACATTATTCTAATTTTTACTGCCTAAATGTTTAACTAAATACAAAGAGATTTCAGTAAGAAAAACAATGAGTATCTCTGGCGAACCAGCGGCGTCTCTGCAGGGCAGAAGGCGGCGAGCCTCTCGTCATCAAGACCAAGCAAGTCAGAGACAAGGCAGTGCAACTCGTCAAGGGTGAGATTCACTTCGTCCATGCATTTCAACTATAAACGAGAAACTGAATTAATTAAGTGTTAAACTTTGAATTCGTGTGTTTTGATATTAGAAGCATTACCAAAAACATCCAGCCTGCTAAACCAGCTTTTTGGCCCGGGCTGATTGTTTCGATGCAGTAGATGAGTTTTTGCTTCTGAGCCTTGAGGCATTTCTGACAAACAAGTTGGAAATGTTAGGAACTCTTAGGCAATTTTGACTTTATTATTTGTGCGCCTTACACATGTAATTTTAGTAAGAGTAGCGAATTATTGGTGTGTACCGCCTAAGAAATTAATAATATGAACATCACTGACAGAGTTTAAAATGATATTTGATTTATATTGGTATTGAGTTGAGCGCATGAAGTTAAAGTTAAATATCTTGAGCTCTTTCCTTCGTGATTTATTATTTGTTTCAGTCCCTTATTATTGCATTATCATAACATTTTATTAATGAAATCAGAAATATTTTTTATTCTCTGTTGCTCATTTAGAAAGTCATCATACTGATAACTTTAATGCTCACTTTTACGTTATTCTCGAACAGAAAAAGGCAGGCAATATTTGCTTTTTGAGCGCTATGCCTGGCTGAGCGCCTCCTGCCGCGACTCCCCGCCCCACCAGAACTTCACCTGGCCTGACGGCACCGACATCCACAACTGCGCCTCGCATGCAACAGATGTACAGTATGCCTTTATCGAAGATGGACCGGCAACAATGCTCAGGGAAGACAATGTAATCCTACGTTCAGGATTGGGAAGACTCTTTGCGTACTCAGTGCTATGCTACAAACATTAGGTTAGATCCGGAATTTTCAAAAGTTTTTCTACTATTTATAGCGCATTTTCACATTTATGGAAAAAAATGCACTATTGTTCTCGCAATGTCCGTCCATCCGTCCGTCCGTCTGTCCGTCCGTGACTTCACGTTATCGTCGACGAAAAAATGCGTTCTCTGTCACTCACTGCAGTGAGTACTGAGTTATATATTTTCATTTTGCGGAAACTCAGTCCTTAACGGGTGTATACAAACAAATTAGATTAAATATAAAACTGCCGTCATTTATGTTCCATTGTTAGCTTTTTAATCTACATCATATTTATTTATTTTTAATCTACATCCTCTTTATTTACCTCCAGGCAAATTATCCATATTTTGCTAGTCCCCCAGTATCGATATCATGCAGTATCCATCCAAGGTGGCAAATAAGAAACATCCCAATCTTGCTAACCAACTGGAATGGCCTTTTACTTTCCGCAATATGTATTTTGATGTAACATTACCAAAATCGCTTAGCTACATAAGTCGCCCGTGATATTACTGAATAAGAGAACAACCTCTAGAGGCAGAAAATACCGAGCTTTTTAAATACTCAGCCTTTTCATTAATCAAATGCGCTCAAACGCACAGCAATCTGCACTAAATCTTCCAAATGTCCATCAGTTGGACGAGGTATCTTCGGCGCTGTCGCTTTCTGCGGCTGCCGCCTAAGCCTCATTATGCGCGGCAATGAATCAGAATGTCTGAGATTTTATTGTTATGGTTTGCACTGTAAATTCTCACCTACATAAGGCTAAACTTTCCGGTCACTCTATTGCAAGTAAATTAGTATAAATATTAATTATTTATCTAAACCACACAATATATCAACTTGTACACTAAGATTGCTTCAGATTCTATATTTACCTCATCTTCCTTTTCTCAACAAAATCTTTAGAGCTAAAATATGGATTGAAATATTTTTACGCGGAATATCAAGCGTAGTTCCAGTTCCATTCATGCAAAAATATTAAAAACAATGAATAGTGTCGCATACATTTTATAACTTTCTTTTTTCATCGGTAGTTTAATAGCAAAATATTTGTTTAATATCTCGTAGTTAGAGTAATTAAATTCACACGCTAAACTCCGCGAAATTTAGTCAGATTTTTTTTTGCAATGAGATTGATTGAACAATTAGATTCATGTTCTCACTATTTTCTAAAATCCAGAGAGCAATTTTTTTCGCAAGAGCTAAAGCCCTATAATTCATTTATATGAGTCTACGTTACTCGTTTAAAACATTGATTATTTGCAGTATTAATCAGAACTTGTGTTAAGGGACAGTTTAAATTTTATCTTGCGCATATTTGTCA
Source organism: Hyalella azteca (assembly GCF_000764305.2). Taxonomy (NCBI): domain Eukaryota; kingdom Metazoa; phylum Arthropoda; class Malacostraca; order Amphipoda; family Hyalellidae; genus Hyalella; species Hyalella azteca. Next base: position 15,522 of record NW_025932607.1, read on the forward strand.
AAGCTTGCGTTAGTGTGTGTCCTGAAACTGCATATAGTTAAGAAGTTCAAAATAATTTTTCCTATATTATTGATATTAGAGTACATATACTGGAGTCCTTTCGTCTATGTCAGATGTTCGTTTTGAGGATCTTCATTTATTGGAATAATCTGAATTTTAATCAAGGATTGCAAAAATGACATTATTTCGGAGAAATCATCAAACTCATCCACCCGCTAGTAGTAATTAAATTTAATGTCTCCTAAATAATGTAAATGGGCCATAAATAGTTTATTTTTATTCATTTTTTGCGTGGTGACGTTAACCAATTGAATCACAACGATTTATTAAATGTTTTACCTTGCTGGCACCTGGTGTCTACACAGAGGCTAGTGCCTCCATTACACTCGCTTCTCTTCACTAACACACTGTTGACTCATCAATAATAACATGCACAGGTGGTACTTTTATTTATTCCTTGCATTCAAAACGTAAGAAAATTTATGAGTTTAACAATAAAAATGTTTGAAAATAAGCAACATTGTACAAAATCAAAGATCGTAATGTTCGTTAAATTTTGACTCATGAAAAAATACTCACCGGTCCACTTGGTGGCAATCATTCATCATGAACGCTGTATCAGACTCATCAGAGTGAAATATTTTTTAATTATTTTTTCATCGTCAGTGGAGATCCAAGTGAAAATTTGTCACTGGTTTGTCTTCTTACAACAAAGTTCACCGTAAATCCGCCAGGAGCCAAAATTGATCGAAAATATGGCCTTTAATAATAAAATGAATACTCACATACGGTAAATTTCTTCCTCCATTCTATGATAATAGTGAATGAAAATGGTGATGCACAGAAGTTTAAACTTTTCATCAGATAATATAAAAGTTATCCCTGATAGAAAATTTATGATGTCCCCAGTGAAGGCCTCACATAAACCAGCTTTGTAAATGCTGTTTAGATGACAGCTCGCTGTGTTTCAAGGCTCTGTTGTGTTGTCCGAATTTATTTCAATGTTACTTACTTGGCTTAGTGCTAACCATAACTAGTCCAGTTCCTCATGATGATTAATTTAAGCTTATCTCCGCCTCTTTATGGCATTCTCCGCCATTTTTAGTCTGGTGAGCTGGTGGTGGTCTGATTCATAAGTAAATTGCGCGTAGAGAGCTCCCACTATTACTATCTAAGATTACGAACAATTGAACAACCATTTATACTATTTTCGTACTGGTTGCAATAAAAGTAAAAGGCAACATCCTGGTTTTAGATAATTATTCAAGAAGGGCTCACAATTATTTATCTCATTGGGTTGAAATCAATTTCAGGTGCTTGTCGTTACAAGTGTCTCGTACAGCCGCAGTGCACGGCAGCGACGTACGATAAGCCCTCGTCTACGTGCAACCTCACGTACGTCAGTCAGTGCGAGACCAAAGTCGAAACCAAAACCGGCGTTATTGGTCTTTTCTAGTACGGTGGGTAAATTCTCATATAAGAATGATTATATTAATTGAAATTGTGAAACAATTTACGCAGTAGATGTGGATTGAAAAACTATTGCCATTTTTACAACACTTCTCTTTAATTTCACTTCTTGTTTGTCTGTCTGCTACAAATCTTATAATCGAAATTAACCACACTTCTACTTATCCTATCGATCTGAAATTTTGCACACTTGGGTAAAGTTTGAGACAATGCATGAATCAAATGACAAAATAAATAATTTCTAAAAATATTTTTTTTTTTCAATAAAAAAAACTGAAAAAATAATTTTGTCTGCTACAAATCTTATAACTGACGTTTGACACACTTTTACCTGTCTAATTGATCTGAAAATTTGCACACTTGTGTGAAGTCGGAAGCAATGCTTGAATCAATTGACAGAATAAATAATTTCGAGAAAAAAAATTTGTATATACCTATAAAAAATTGAAAAATTAATTTTTTTAATATTCGAAAATAAAATGAGAAATTCATTGTACATCTTTAAAATTGGAGACACTGGATTCTTTAGAAGTGTTGTCTTTAAAAAGTACTTTTTAAACGTATATTATTTTATTATTAAAGTTGATAAGCCTAACCGAATTTTTAAATTTAAATCTAATTTTTTTATGAACTAGTAATTTTCTTATTATTAGTTAAACTTATCACATCGACCGAATCAAATGAAATACGAGTGTTTTTTCTGACAATTTAAATTATTGTTATTGACAAGCGTTATTGATTCTTCTTTTACTTTTTTCAGTAACCCGTTGAACTGGAATAATCTATCTAGCCATTGATAAAAATGAAAGAATTGTTTGGAAGAATTTACATCATAATTGCTATTGAAGCAAATGCAAATACTGAGAAAAAACCTTGATGCTTGTAAATGAAGGAATGACCAACGTATATTAGAAATTTCAAAAGCAGATCGAGGGAAAAAATGCTCTGCTATAGATTATCACGCGCAAAAAGATGATTGATGTTACGTGACTCGAAGTGAAAGGAAAATCGAATATGAAAATTGTTGGCAGGTTCTATAATAACTTCGCGGCAACGAGAAGAATACTTGCGAGCAGCTAGCAACATTTTTAAATTCAGTCGCATCTGCTGCTGCATTTTTTTCTAATCCAGTAGAGCTGGACTGGACAACTAGAAAGAGGAACTGGAGCCTCTTGCCGCTGCAACAGGCGCAACTTATTTTACAAACATTAATTTCAACAAATATTTAAATTTACCATTCCTGCTCGTAACGGAAAATTCACTTTGACGATAAGATCTGTGAGTTCTCATTGACTTCAGCACGAATATCTTTAATATTATTGTTATGTTTTTTAACAAGTTGTCGGCAGTAATTTCCCTAAGTAATTTCGAAGCTTAGGTTGCATGATGACGCACGACATGCCCGCCTATAAATGGATCAACACTAAAACTAATATGGAAGTTTTTGCACTATGATGGCGTTATGTCAGGCTTGCCCTTATTTAGTTTAGAAAGATAAGATTTCTCATATTCCTTTTCTCGGTTCCTTTTCATTTCGACACCAGTAAATATTAATATGTTCAACTTCTTAAAAACGTGTGTACTTTTTTTCATATGTGAGGTCGACAAGTAATGCAATAATAAACAAACAAAAATCTTGAAGCACTAAGTGTTCTTCCAATCTTTTTATTTAATGCCGTGAAGAAAACTGCTTCTAAAAATAATAATCAAAACTTAGAATATTACTGGCTAAATTTTATTAGCTCAATGAAATTCCCTGAAAGTTTACTTCTGCAAGCCCATTGTAACTTTCGTGCCGAAATATCACAGTCACAGCCTGTTGGCAGAAATCTAAAACACGACCTATTATTTTGACTTATACAATTGAAAGTATCGTCGAATAACTGACTGAAAGTAGTAGACTTTCCTTAACATTACTTATAATATTGAATCAATTACTTAGGAATGACAGTTCATGCAGGTCGAAGCATAATGCTTGGCGAAATTCATATTGGGGCTGTCATTTCTGGACAAGCGCTCACTGAAGGCGGTCGTTTGATAATTTTGCTCAGTGTTTTACTTTCAATATCGCTAATTTTTCATATATTAATATAGATGAATATCTCAATATAAATTTTGCTGAATTTTCATATGCAAATTTTACATTATGATTTAACATTTGTTCCCTGGAGCTACCCTTCTTTATGCCACCATTGCAGACCATGTGAGTTGTAAATACAATTTCTAAAGAACTAGTGAACTTACTCTATTGAGTGATTAAAAATAATTTTTTATTTGAGCATCACAATCATTAAATACAGTATCATTATGAACTGTGAATGTTTTTACGGATTACGGAGCATAAGATTTTGCTTTATGAAATATCGATAAAAGATAAAATCTCAACAAAATAACGTTGATGTATTTTGGGTGTATAGCTCTTATTGAATTCTGTAGGCAGCATGAAGTTTTAATTACAACTGCTTCATTGTAAAGCATTTTTCTTCGTATTGCACCATGTGCAATATGTACATGTGCACCATGTGCCTTCGTATCAGTGTATCAATGTTCGTCAAAATTTTTCGCTTTTCAGTATCAATTGAAGAAATTTTTCTTTGCTGGAGCATAGAAAAAATCATTGGCCTTTTGAGGGATTCCCACTGCTCTATTACAATGTTATCGTTTCTTAATGCCTTCGAGGGTAACTTGAGAGATTGGAATCGTAGAAACTATAAGAATTATTTAATGATCATTAATTATATTCCTGATTTATAGTTCAAATGATATTCACGTTCTAATTCTTATTAACTGAGGAAGTTAGAGGAGATCTTGTCACTCACAACAACCATGTAGCATTGTTGGGTTAAGTTGCCTGTTCAACCTGATACGTATCACTAACAACCACCATGTAGAATTGTTCGGTTAAGTTACCTGCTTAACCTGCTACTCATCATTTTCAACCACCATGCAGCATTGGTGGGGGTAAGTTGCCTGTTCAACCTGTTACTCATCACTTACAACAACCATGTATCATTGTTGGGTTAAATTGCCTGTTCAACCAACCTGCCACTCATCACTTACAGCAACCATGTAGCATTGCCCGTTAACCTGCTATTAAGTCCAACAATTAAGTGATATTAAGCTCAACAACATTGAGTTGCCCGATCAACCTGATATTTCAGTCAATAACGGCAATACATTGATTATATACCTGGTTAACCTCCCCCCGCACTATATCAAGCACCGCCCTTTGTGTGACTTGCCATGTTAACCGGTTATTTAACACATGAAACGGCTGAACGCAGCCAGGCTAACCTGTCATGTAAACCACTTTCACACTTTTAGGTTAACCTGCAATTTGGATAAAGTTCATCATCTGTGAAATTAGTGGACTAGATGCGTACAGAACATTTATCGANTTTTTTAATATATAAATTTTTTTAATATATAATTTTTTTCAAAATTTTTCATTCTATTTATTGATTCATGCATTGCCTCTGACTTCACACAAGTGTGCAAAATTTCAGATCAATTAGACAGGTAAAAGTGTGTCAAATATCGGTTATAAGATTTGTAGCTGACAAAATTATTTTTTCAATTTTTTTAATATTGAAAATTTTTTTTTATTTTTAAAATAATTTATTTTGACATTTGATTCATGCATTGTCTCCAACTTTACACAAATGTGCAAAATTTCAGATCGATAGGATAAGTAGTGTGTCAAATTTCAATTATAAGATTTGTAGCAGACAGACAGACAAACAGACAAACAAGAAGTGAAGTTAAAGAGAAGTGTTTTAATAAAATGACCGTTAACGGTATTACCGGCGTTTCAGTGGCCGGTCGGCACGTAAAAAAAGCACCGTTTCACCGTTTTTATTCCAATTTAACACCAGAAATCAGTAAAACATCTGATAAAAACGGCAAAATTGTTTTGTTTATTTTCACGGGGCGACCGGCCACTAGGATGCCGGTGGGACCGTTTTTTCACAGTTTTTCTAACAGTGAATAATACCTGCAAAGGACAATTTTCTCAACCAATAATTAATTTTAGGTGTCTCTCGTTGTGACAAGTTTATTAGTTTCTTCAATTGATTTTCTTTTTGTTTTTATTTCGGTTAAACATTTAGTTTTGTCGACGGCGTCGAATTTATTTCTATATACATGGTTTATATGGTGAGTGAACTTTGTGCTGAATCGATTTAAGTGAGTTTCTTCATTAAGTATTTTGCAAATTGAACTAAGTCGCACCGCTAGCAGTAAAGCTATGCTTGCATTATAATCGTTGCTTAATGAATTTTAAATCCTTTTGAACTACACGTAATACTTCATTGAGAAACATAATCATATTCTTGTAATTTATTTTCTTCTTGTAATTCTAGAACTCCTCGAACTTATATTCCTGTAATTTATTTCCAGATTGTATTGATTCTCCGCGAAGAGGCTCAGTTATACATTGAAAGCTGTAGCATTTCTTGACTGACCTTCCCCTATTATGATTCCAAGGATAATCAGCTTCTGAATTACGGTCGCCATAAGCTCGCTTCCAACGTAAATTAGCGGCTCTATGTCTGGAGAGATCATTGCTTCAATTATGTTCCGTCTGTGCAATCTCGATGTGCAATAATCGTATCCAAGGACGAGTATTTCAAACAATGAATGTCGGAAACTGAAAACTGGTTTTAACTCGGAAGAAATAATTGTAGCGTGTTCATGTACTCATACTTTAATTTTTGTTGACCTACCACGTAACCAACTATTACCGAACAGTAATAAATTCCAGGCACTTGCCGCGCCAAGTGCCTCGTACAGCCGCAGTGCACGGCAGCGACGTACGATAAGCCCTCGTCTACGTGCAACCTCACGTACGTCAGTCAGTGCGAGACCGAAGTCGAAACCAAAACCGGCGTCATTGGTCTCTTCAAGTACGGTGAGTAAACTTTTAAATGTGAATATACATGTTGATTGAAATTGCGTAACAAGTAACGCATTCGATGCGGAATGAAAAATAATTGGCGAATTTCCCTCTTTTTCAAATGAACTTTTATTTTTAAATTATCATGCGGCAAGAAACAATCTTAAGGAGTAAAAGCTCATTAAATATTATTGAGGTTGCGCTTTATGCAGCGAGTAGAGCTATAAATTGATGGATCTCGGGGCATTTCAAAATATTCTCAGGCACAGTTTTTCGTTCACTGATCAAAGAAATCACAAACACGTACGTCATCCATATCAAAATTTGCGTGAATACCAAAGCGTTATCAAGAAATTATTCGGTAAGTGATCTGTAAATCGATTTCAAGCACCGTCAAGACTGCTAACGATATTCCTTCAAAAACATTTAATGCCTTGAAATTAACAACTGATGCGGTCATGAGACGGGTGTTTATTGATACAACACACTGCGAAATGAGTGAATAATTATGAAGTCAGTGCTGATAACTTCAGCTGTTTGTTTTCAGATGCTCTACTAAACATTGTATAGTAGAACATCTGTTCAATGGCCTGCAGATGAATTTTTTGAGTTTGTGTATGACTTATTGCATTGATTCATGGGAAATTCGGCAAGATTTCAATACCACAGACACGGTCATTAGAGACGTGTTCATCACCAAGGACGTCACTAACGACGGGTCTCTGGCGAACCAGCGGCGTCTCTGCAGGGCAGAAGGCGGCGAGCCTCTCGTCATCAAGACCAAGCAAGTCAGAGACAAGGCAGTGCAACTCGTCAAGGGTAAAATTCATTTCGTCCGTGCATTTCAAATTCAAGTAAAAAGTACATGTAATAATAAACACTTTTTATTGTACAAGTTTCTTGCAATTTACACGCAATTTATTTGTTTTTCGTATAACATGTACGTTGGGAAAAACATTTGTTGGACAGAAACGTAATTTTAAGACCAGCTGCGGCACTACAAATTCACATTGGCTGCGGTTTGGTTTACAACCTCACGTTGATTACACAATGAACCGAATTATAAATATAATATTTAAAGCAGTCATCTATCTGCATATATATTTAAATTGAAGATTCTACACCATATATTCAGATCTAAGCAACGATTCGAAACCCATGCCAGCAAACTTCCACGATAAATTATTAATTCAACTCACATACAGGTAGGTTGAGCAAAATATGAAGTACAGCCTCAGACTTCCAATTTTGAACACCATTCGGCCCTGAAAGTAAAGCCTGTAGTAACTCTCCGAGAGGCAAACGATCAGCGGTTGAATTTTGCTCCAGTAACCGACTCGGGACCCAATTTTTAATGAGAATATATGAATATTGGCGCGCAATTATTGGTGTTGTTTCCACAATAACAAATAATGGTTTCATAACTCCGTTTCATTTTTAATTTCTGCATTTCTTAATTGCAAAGCTTTGAAAACACCCTATCAAAGTCAAAATATTCTTAAATAAATTAACTAAGTCAGTTTTGAAATCATCATTAATAGAACATTTTTTCTTTTTCCAATTTACCGATAGAAAACGGCCAGTATGGATGGACTTCAACGAGGTTCGCCTGGCTGAGCGCCTCCTGCAACGACTCCCCGCCCTACCAGAACTTCACCTGGCCTGACGGCACCGACATCCACAACTGCGCCTCGCAAGCAAAGGATGTACAGTACTTCTTCTCACAAGATGGAACAGCAACAATGCTCTCGAATTACAGCGTTATCCGACGTTCGCCAGTAGTCCTGCTTGTCGGTGTTTCGCCACAGCATATACTAACTACACAGTTTCCCGTACTTTGCAGTAAATACTAGCTCAGACGATGAACTCTCATCAGTTGATAACACGAAATTAGGGATCAAATGAACCAAGAAGACTTGCGAAAAATATCAGTTCTGTTCACTCCAATATGCACGGCTTGGGTCTCCCAGTGTTCGTCTCAAAAATATAATATAATTATTTCTCTAAACAACTCACTATAGCTATTCGATTCGACTTATATTTGAATCAAAGCTCACAGATATATGTGGACTTGTAAGTGCTTTCTTTAGGCTCAAGATTATACTTGATTAGCACATTCAAACTAAAAAAAAAATTGAATTTCCAGATTTTTTATTAACATTGGTTTTGCTTACTTAGCAAAAAAATCTCACGAGTATACTTGAATTATCGAGTGTTTGCTTCACAAATAACATTATAATATAAATCAGTGTGCTTAAATTCACGAAGCATTTCCACTGTTTGTACTTGAATGTAGATTTTGCACAGTCATTTCATTATAAATCACTCAGTTACTTTAATTAAACAGTGCATGCTCCAAGAAGTAATCAATTGAATCATATATTTTATTAAATGTAGGGGATCGCGATTGGACTTCGAATTTGTTATTTTAGTTTTGAATCGTCACAAATGTTAACTCGTGTTGTAGCGGGAAACTACTACATTTACACACTTTGAAGTCTCTGCCAGCGGGCCCTGCGGTTCGTGGAAGGTTGAAACGACTAAGGACGAAGTCAGGAGAATAGTTACTGAAGAGATTTGCAGAAATGTCTTGAAAACGCAAAATCCAACAACACTTGAAAGGTACATTTGACGAAAATCGTTATGGACACAACAATGGGTATGAAGAAGTGGCTCCCTACTAGCGACAGACGACATCCGACTACAGTTAGTCTAGCACATTTTTCTCTGCAGTCACCTGTCGAGTAGTGCGGCGGCTTCAAATCTAGTACGCAAGCGGGACCAATATCTGGCCCGCTACAGTGTAGGAGTTAAAATCTGTGTATTAGTATGATAGGTTACATTAATTACGTTCAAATTTGTGATAGTCATGAGCTTGTCAGTTCAGCGGTGTTTGCATAGTTATGTTTTTGTCTGGGTATTTCTATAGTTATGAAATTTTTTCCGTAAATATTTTATTCATTTGCGCAGTATTCATTTATATATTCTACTTTTTAGTCAATTATCACTAGTTCTAAATTCTTATTTATTTTTACATAGCAGAAAGATTCTGAAGTAATGCCAAGGGCTTCATGGGTGACATAAGCTACAGGGACACACGGTTGTATTTATAGTTTGTTTATTATTATAGTTGTTCTATAACATTTCTATTCATCCGTATTTTCAAGGGTTGTCCGTATGATTATGCAGGAAGAGTTGATGAGTCCCGGTGACCCAGAAAAGCTCGTATTATTTTTTCCCGATCCATTCTTAGTTTGACTCAATATAAGAAACTGTCTGAAATAATCACATAAATGCTAATGAATTAGCCATGAAACCCAAAGTCTTCATCGTTGTGACGGGCAATTATTTTCACGTTTTTCAAACAATTTCGATATATATCGTACCACAGCTTCACTTTGTCAACTGTAGGTAGATTCCTGTAAGAAAATAAGTTTCTGATGATGAAAATACATCGATATTTGGTGATACGTTAGCTGATCTATATGTTCATACTAATATGATCTTTCCCTGCCTAACGACATTGGGTAAAAGAAAATTATGAATTGTAAAATTCCCCTGTATGAATTAAGTGTAGTATTTTGACTATTAAACTTTTGACCTGACATCAGCGTAATTTAGGTTTCAGCGTTCAAGTCTCGGGATATCGCGCAGCAGAATTAATTTACTTTGCATGACTTAACATCCCATTAAAATTTAGTTCTCAAAATTAATATGACTTCATCACATTAAACTTGGAAAATCTTCAGGAGCGAGAAAATTTTTAATCAGTGATCGTTACGGCTGCAAAAAATTTACATACCGGGTGCAAATATGGCCTGGTTATTACATTAAAAACATTCATCTCATATGCATCTGCTTTTCTTCACAAATGTACTGCATCAACATTTATATTACAAGCACGTGTGTGAGTTTTGTTCCAAATACTGAACACCAAACGAGAGATAATGACGACTGAGAGTGAAGTTTTCTGAGAAGTCGGTATACGATATAAGAAAGGACAATTACAAAGGAAGGACCTTAGTTATTTTCTTTAAAGCAAAATTACAAGGGTCGAGAACTGTGGTTGTTCATCCGCAATGTATCTCTCCCATTTTGCTCTCAAGTTATTACATGAAGATTGCAATAAAATTTTCTCGATGATTCCTTGTTTCTTTATAATGCTCCTTGTTATTCCTTTGCTCTGTCGTCTGGTATATAAAAGAAAATCTCAGGCAAAATCAATGAAAAAACTGAATCAAAATCCTGACTGAGGCTGGACCACACTTGAGAGTGGCCTGCGTTTCTCTTTTCACTTATTTTTGACTTCTAATTATGGATAAAACGGAACCAACGCGGTTACAGTACTCGAAGAAAATATATTAAAGCTCATTTACAGTTTACATTGATTGACTATCTATTTTAAAACAGCATAATTATGATTTGATTGCAAGAACGTCATTAAATCTCTTACATAATAACCGAGTTACGTGCGTGAAAAATCTACATTATATGTTTTTCATAATATAGCAATAAACATTTAACTGACTTTAGATTATTTAGATTTAGATTATTTAGATTATGTTAGGTTAGCATGCAATACAGTTTCTTTTAACCATAGTTTACAAATCAGGTAACAATAAATTTCTTTCACAAAACAGCAGGTACAAATGAGCAACGTGCGGCGGTCTCGAAGCCACCGGATATGTGATGGTCGTGCAGTTTGTCAGGTTGTCTTTGGCCAAATTGCAACTTTGGCAATGCAACTTTGCCTTTTTATGGGTCATCTTAACCCAGAAAAGAACACATCAGTGCTACACGAAGCAGGGCCGTCAAATTTTGATAAAATGACACATCAATTTAATTGAGTGAACGGAACTCTGGCTAGCACCATGCTAGATCAGAGACCCGCCACAACTCTGGCTAGCCCCATGCTAGATCAGAGACCCGCCACAACTCTGGCTAGCCCCATGCCAGATCAGAGACCCGCCACAACTCTGGCCAGCCCCATGCCAGATCAGAGACCTGCCACAACTCTGGCTAGCCCCATGCTAGATCAGAGACCCGCCACAACTCTGGCTAGCCCCATGCTAGATCAGAGACCTGCCACAACTCTGGCTAGCCCCATGCTAGATCAGAGACCTGCCACAACTCTGGCTAGCCCCATGCTAGATCAGAGACCGCCACAACTCTGGCTAGCCCCATGCTAGATCAAAGACCTTCCACAACTCTTGCTAGCCCCATGCTAGATCAGAGACCGCCACAACTATGGCTAGCCCCATGCTAGATCAGAGACCCGTCACAACTATGGCTAGCCCCATGCTAGATCAGAGACTAGCCACAACTCTGGCTAGCTCCATGTTAGATCAGAGACCTGCCACAACTCTGGCTAGCTCCATGCTAGATCAGAGACCCGCCACAACTCTGGCCAGCCCCATGCTAGATCAGAGACCCGCCACAACTCTGGCTAGCCCCATGCTAGATCAGAGACCCGCCACAACTCTGGCTAGCCCCATGCTAGATCAGAGACCCGCCACAACTCTGGCTAGCCCCATGCTAGATCAGAGACCCGCCACAACTCTGGCTAGCCCCATGCTAGATCAGAGACCCGCCACAACTCTGGCTAGCCCCATGCTAGATCAGAGACCCGCCACAACTCTGGCTAGCCCCATGCTAGATCAGAGACCCGCCACAACTCTGGCTAGCCCCATGCTAGATCAGAGACCCGCCACAACTCTGGCTAGCCCCATGCTAGATCAGAGACCCGCCACAACTCTGGCTAGCCCCATGCTAGATCAGAGACCCGCCACAACTCTGGCTAGCCCCATGCTAGATCAGAGACCCGCCACAACTCTGGCTAGCCCCATGCTAGATCAGAGACCCGCCACAACTCTGGCTAGCCCCATGCTAGATCAGAGACCCGCCACAACTCTGGCTAGCNAATGAATGTCTGCACGCTTAAAATAAAATGAATGTCTGCACGCTTAAAATAAAATGACTGTCTGCACGCTTAAAATAAAATGAATGTCTGCACGCTTAAAATAAAATGAATGTCTGTACGTTAAAAATAAAATAACTGTCTGCAAGCTTAATATAAAATTAATGTCTGCACGCTTAAAATAAGATCTGCTATGAATTACGAATGTTATTCTTTTTCACAAATAAGTAAGAATGTGAAAAAAGTTAATTTCTTATTGTGCCACAGATCCAGATTACAATTATAAACGAGCTTCGCATTCGCTGGCGCAATTTCGCGAGTGTACCACCACATCTAAGCAAACAATGTTGTATTGATAAATTCTTTCATAAAATAACTTGAAAAAATTTAAAAAAAATCCATAATATTTGATAAGTTGTTTGAAAAGAATTCTGGGGAAGTTTTTGAATCACAAAATAAGTAATTAATTTGCTTGTATTTTCAAGCAAACATTTTCCCTCAATTACCTCACTTGGAACAAAAAGAATTCTTGATATGAAGTACTGTTATCATACCAGTTATTCTTCTTGTTGCAAAACCGAATAATCCAAAAATATCCTGAATTAACTGGTTTAATTTAGCGTGGAAAAAATACCGACAACCGTTGGTACAACCGTTGGGAATTATCGCCAAATAAACTCTCAAGTGCATAATATGAAACTTCCATTAAAAAACCTACTATTGCGAACACCTAGTGTGAGTCAGAAAGATTATGTGCTCCCTTATTCCCGCTATGAGTGAACATTATGTTGTTTATGTTGCCTATGAGTCTGGGTGAGTGACTGAATGAAAGTCACATGATATCTTGGGTGCCATCAGCAAATTATATTTTTATGCGCTGCAAAGCAGGTTTAACCCATGTCCAGAGCGACAACAACAAATGTGACTTAACTGGCACCCATTAATATATTGAGCAAACTATTGGGTGCGCGGAGTAAGTTGGAACTTTTCTTCGTAGGATCACGTTATGTTCAGAGAGACAACAACAAATGTGATTTAACTGACACTCGTTAATATATAGAGCAAAGCTCTGGGTACGCGTAGTGTGTTTCAAATATTGTTCGTAGGATCACGTTATGCTCAGCGAGCATTGTTATTGTTCCATGTGTGTAGAGGTAGTACGGTGTTTTGAAATCATCGGTGTTCGAGGCGCACTTCTCGACGTTGGTGCCGTCATGCCAGGTGAACTTCTGGTCGGTCAAAGGGGAGTTGGTGTAGGCGTTCAACCAAGCGACCTTTGGTAGATTTAGGGACCCCGGTGTCACAAGAGCAGTTGCTGTTGAAATGTCCGTTGTGAGATAGAAAGTAAGAGATATGAAATGAGAGATAATGACTATTGCAATGGAAGCGTTAAAAAACTCTTCAATGGATCTAAATATAATAGTCAAAACCGAAAATAAAGTGCAAATTTCAAAGAACTCCTATTACCCAGTGAACAACTGTTAATGACCAAATTGGGCACAATGTTTCTCAACAATAAACATAAAAATCGCAGATATTCCGTTGTGAAATTGTGAAGCAGTAGCATGGAACCTCCTCTCAGGAAGCGCTGTAAGGTTATTTATAATGACGTTCAAAGTTTAATAAGGTGTTGAAAAAATTGCGATTGAACACGTAAGTTTCGTAAAATTTTCTTTATTGATAGCTCCGATTATGATTATTGTCAAATGAAAACCAATTACAGTTGAACATTTGTTACGAGCCAATTATAATCTCGATTGGCTCAAAATACAGTTTCGATAACTTTGATAACTGATTGGCGTTATCTTATATGTACTTCTCTTACTCATGATGCATAATCCAAAATGAGTCTCACCCTTGACGAGTTGCACTGCCTTGTCTCTGACTTGCATGGTCTTGATGACAAGAGGCTCACCGCCTTCTGCCCTGCAGAGACGCCGCTGGTTCGCCAGAGACCCGTCTTTTGTGTTAACCTTGGTGGTGAACACGTCTCTGACGACCGTGTCTGTAATGAACCTCGAAAATTTCGAAGCAGTCAGTCCAGTCAAAACATCAAAGTAACCATTATCTGTCAGGTGAGTCAATTGTTCTCGAAATCTCACCAATATATAATTTATCAATGAAGCTGCATGTATCTAGCAAACCTTGCAATTTATTTCAATTGCTACTAAAAACCAGAACCGTAATAATAATTCATTGCTGATAATCTTATTCTCTGACTCTTATTCGTCAATCTTTGAATAGAACAGGCATTTCATGTTCATCATTATCTGCGTCATTTGCATATTCATCTGTCTAACTTTTTGCAAAATCAATGACCTCTATAAGCATCTTCGTTTTAAGGGAAAAGCGAGATCGCATACACCAGTTTCCTATTCATATGTTGCAAGGTTTTTTGTAATAATCTCCAGTAAAAATATTACCCACCGTACTTGAAGAGACCAATAACGCCGGTTGTGTTCTGCACTTTTGCCTCGCACTGACTGACGTACGTGAGGTTGCACGTAGACGAGGGCTTATCGTACGTCGCTGCCGTGCACAGCGGCTGTACGAGGCACTTGGCGCGACAAGCACCTGAAATTTATTGCTTTAATTGTATGGAAATGCGTATCAAGTACAAAATTGAAAATTTTCTCTGAAAACTTTGTACAATATAAATTAAAACGGTACTGAAAGAAAGCAACGAAAGCTACTAGAGTTTGAGCCTGGAGACTTGAGCCCAAATATTTCCTGGGCTAAGGAAAATAAATTTCCTTATATTTTTATGAACGGTGGAAGTTCGTCGAAATCAAAATAAGGAGATAAAAAATAAGGAGACATCGGATAGATAATTAAAATATTGACTGAATGATTGTTTTCTGAACGAATGCAATAGTTCCTACATTGAACCATGAGGGTGAAATCAAACTAAAAAAATTAATTCAACGCAACACACGGCATCACTTTGATATTATACAGAGCATCAATACTCAACTAGAAAGTAAGCCGGTACTAAAATGAACTAGTTTTATTTTTAATTCTTTGTCGTTCCACGGAGCACTATTGCGAACAACATCGACTGGAGCGATACTATAATTATATGAAACAACATAATCGAAGAATTTCAACAAAACTTTGACATAGTTTGACACATTAATTTCGCTAAACTCTGTACATCAACAGCAACACAGCTCCTAAACTCGACCCACACAACTCACACAAAGTGTCGCCTTTGTACGACACGTTGGGCGCGATGATGTCGATGTCTTTCATCACCACCTTGAAGGCGGGATACTCTCCAGCTGCCACCAGCTGCAGCAGCTGCACGAGCAGCAATACGGTCCAGTTCATCTTTGCAGTTACGTCAGCCTTGCTGAAAGTCGATGAATAATATCGCAATCAAAGTATTTTGTATATGTTTAATTCTATTGATTGGAAAAATAACAACTAGTCAATGAAAGTAAACGAAAAAAATATATAGGAAACGGTTATATTTTTCCCGAAAATATTAAAGCATGAATTGAGAAATAATGGATCAAGTGACGGAAAAATTTAGGATTAACAGCGGTTTCTAGCGGTTGGGAACTAAATGCGTGGAGGCGCTCGAGTGAATGAGGTGGCAGCACAAGTAGTTTCCCAGTACGACAACTGCCAGTGTTTCACCAATCAATTATGGATGTTAGGTGAAGCAATAGGGACTTACGTTGATGCGTTTTGTGCGGAATAAAACTGTACTCGTAAAGCAGAAAATGGGCAGGAAGAATATTCTGATGCAGGAAGGAGGAATATTTTCTCCAGTTGTTGACCAACAATGCACACAAGTATTGTGGATTCTTGATCGTTTTGTTGGATGATTGTACTCGTTTGCTCTATGAGTAGTGGAGCGGCTTAGGAATTTTTTATTCATTGTATCTGATCGAGCAAATATGCATTTTAAACCTGTAATTCAAAATGCATTCATAAACTACGCTAAAATTACATTTAAATGTGTCGTATGTGCCGTATGAAGTCGTGCGTGACGCTGGATTTTTAGGTTTGAAAATGGAACATATAAAAAATCTTTTTTATTCGTGTCAGACTTTCAACTTTAGATTCATTTTCAGATGTAACATATTAGTTAACTTTGAAAAAGATGTATTCTTCAGTTATGTTGGAAAGTTAAACACATGAAATTGAAGAAATAAACAGTGTCAATTAAATTATCAAACCTCGAAGATATCGAGCACTTACATGCTTGGCGAGATTCAGTACGCGTATGCACCAGCAGTGCGCCTGCGGGCTTCAATATGAGCGAGCTTCTGTCGCTACAATGTCCATAACCGTTACAGTCTAACAGAATTACTGGGCTGCTGGATAAAAATATATTATTATATAAGGTGAATCTGCATGAAAATTTTTTTTCAATTTATTTGTTCAGTTGCAAGCCTAATCAATTTATAAAATTCGCAGATGCGCATTATTATTCAAATGACGGATCCAAAGCTAGCGCATGAAAGTCTGAAAAACTGAACTGATCTGGAACGAAGATTTTAATTGATGGAGATAGTAATTTTTATCAGAAAGCTGACATTATGAAAGATTAAAAGACAATTCATTAGACTGACCTGCGAATAATAATGCACTGAATCATCCTAGCTTCGACAGGGTAGAATTATTGAAAAAATATTGGAGGCAAATTTGTTTCTATGATTGGGCTTCTAGTGACAGACTATCTTCGATTCCTAAAACCTAAACGAAAAATAACAATAAAATAATAAAGAAATAAAAATCACTTTTCCAAGTCCAAATAGTCGTCCAAAAACTGAAAAAATAAATTAATAAAATATTTCTGAACCATAAGTGGTCGCAAATTGCACCAATTGTTCTCTGATGTGAAATGGAGACCTCTGATTCGTTCATAATTTTAAAATAAACCAATTTATTATTTACTTATATTATCAGTCTGCTGAAATTCCTTATTTATTATTTAAAATATACGGACGATTTCAATTCTGCAGATTCTTAAGTCATATCTGATATGTAGTGTCTTGTCTCTTACAACTTCAGCTCCAAAACAGTTAACCCAATTGCTATTAGAAATGAGTAATGATAATTTTAATTTGGGATAGAATCAGTATGCATATTAATTCGTCTGACCACCAAAACTAGATTTATTTTAAAGGTCTGAATGTAAATCAGGAAACACAAGATAATATCAAATTTTTGTATTTTTATTTGTGATAAAATATCTTATAAATTCCAAATTTCATGGTTAGATATTCTCGCAAATAAAGATGGACGAGCCTCTATGGCAGGAGCCGGTGGAAGGAGGTGAGAGTGGAGCGAGGGAGACGCTGGTTCTTGCTGAAATCTCTTTATATTTAGCTAAACATTTGGGCAATGTAAATTATAATTATATTCCTTAATTACAGCATTGCGGGTACAAAAAAGCTTTCTGACTTGCTTGGTCTTGTTGACGATAGGCTCGCCGCCTTCTGCCATTAATTGCTTTTGAAATTGCTATAATAATTGCTTTTGAAATTATGCTGAAATTTTTTTGAAATTAAAATTTTAAAATTATCAAATTAACAATGAATCATTAACACACTAGTCAAAAAGTCTGTGACGAATACGTGTCCCAAGACCGTGACTGTGATTACTTTTTATGCAGATTTTTACTTTTTAAAATTGTTAGTGTTTACATCTAAGTGTATAGAGTAAATTAAAAAACGTCCATTGTTCTATAGTTCACTCATATTAATCAACGTAAACAATTAGCTTCAATGCATTAACTTCCTTCGAAGCCAGCGGCCTATATCGCAGGTTTGTCCCCGATTTGTTGCGTTATTAGAAGACAGTTGGCACTAGGGACTTAGAAATTCATTGCGATTTCTTCTCATCCTTGTAGAGGTTAATGGCCACGCTAACAAATGCACTGAAATATTTTGCCTCTCTGATCCTAATCGATGAATTAAAATTAAAGGTGACTGTGATCTCAGGAAGCTTTAATGCCTTCGGCCTGAATATTATTTTTTATTTTGATAGTACGGCCGCAGAAACGTTCAGTACTCGTCTTCCTACCGTAAGACTTTGTTACAAACAACAAAATATTGAAGAAATGACATGTTATTCATGTGGCGCATATACACAAATACACCATTGTACTGTACCATTATCATCATAATACTCAAACTTCATTGTGTATAGCCCTGTTAGCTTTACCGCTTAACCTGTTACTTTTATACTACCTTCCAGGTAACCTGCTCGGAAAGACCTGCTTTTTATTCCTCACAACCTGCAGGTTACGAAACGTTGCAGTAATATTATGCCTGAAACTCATTACACTCTACCTTCTGAGCAGCTCCGATACTACCTTCGTGGAAAACCTGTTGCAATAATATATTGCAACACAATTTAACCTGCTTGTCGCAATATATGATAAATATTGTCATTGCTAATGCTGCGCAAAATTATTTAGCCTAGAAAATAGTGTCAGCGGTAAGTTGGGCTACGATCCACTATGATCAACGTCCAGTGGATCAATGCAGCTTTATTCTTTATTCACACAGGAGCATACAAAAAAATTTCATAACAAGAAAATGACAAAAATTTTGAGAAAAAAATACAAAATGCTTCCATACGAATGCCCATATAAGCTAAAAAGCTTCACAGGCGACATTAGCGATATTATACAATCGAAAAACAATAACATATAATGACGATGGGATAAGACAAAAGGGAACTGAAAGTGACTAAATTGAAAACATCCTGATAAAAACTAACCTTTAGTAAAATTGAAATAAGAATA
>NW_025932608.1:0-4175 GCF_000764305.2 Hyalella azteca
AGACTCATTGCAGTGACACTACATCCCATACATTGTGAGTCGTGTAGTGCTAATCTTAGCAATCAAATGTTTCGGGCACATATACTAATGTAATTTAATTGCAATGCGATTACCGCTACGACTTGCCACGAGGAAAAAAATTCTGTGAATGTTTTATGCGTAGCGATCAAAGCAGCAGCTTCAATCCTGTGCTTCAAGTGTGTAGTGACGATACAATAAAATTTATAACGCAATTGAAGACACGACAAATAATTCAGCTGCAATATGATCTTGATAATTTACTTTCCCGGGCTGATGTGGCAGCTGAATTTTAATGCTGACAGTTGTAAATAACTTTACTTCGCTAAGAAAAATGGACATCAATCTAACAATTTAAGAAGACAAGGTAACCCGACTGATTGCCGCTTGAAAAGTACACAGCGGAAAAAATTTTGGAGTTCATTTTAATATGACTTGAGTTTCAAAAAAGAATACTGAATACGTATAAAGCCAATTAACTCTCAAGTCTCAACAGACCCTCTTAAGCATATCTAAATTCAGAATTGATGAAGATTTTTTTATAACAGTACGACCGCACCAGGTAACGCTGCGTGGTCACCGAAACATGGAAAGGACTAGAATTTAGTCCAGAGTTATCTTGGCTTAAAGGAAGAGTTTTCAACGCCTATGTGATACTATCAAACTATTGCACTCATGGTTTAGATGAGATAAAAGAAAGATATCTGGCACATTAAATGGAACTAGAGCTAGAACCAGAGGCCACGGTCATGAACTGAATGAACTGCGTTGCCCTTGTTTCGTGTCACCGACATGAGGAACAGACTGCCTCCTGGCGTTGTGAAAGTATTAGAATAAATTTAATTATGAACACGTTCGAGAAAGATTTGACAAAGTTCCGGAGCGTATTGTGTGTACACTATATCCATCCCCGACCTCTCAAAGGGATTGTTAAGTTCATTATTTAGCTTGACGGTCTACTGAAGGAAATTTATTTAAATTACCAGTTCTCAGATTTCCCAGAAACAGTTCAAAAACATTACAAGAATCTGTGAAACGTAAGACTTGGTCTACTCTTCAATGCCCACACTACTGTACTATTCTAACAAAAATTCTATACTGACGTTAATTCATTATAGTATATATGACTAGTAANCGTATGGCGTTGTCTGCAGCTCCATGAATGTCACTACAGACCATAGTGGCGTATTGCGTTGTCTGCAGCTCCATGAATGTCACTACAGACCATAGTGGCGTATGGCGTTGTCTGCTGCTCCATGAAGGTCCCTATACAGACCATAGTGGCGTATGGCGTTGTCTGCTGCTCCATGAATGTCACTACAGACCATTGTGCCGTATGGCGTTGTCTGCAGCTCCATGAATGTCACTATACAGACTATAATGGCGAATTGAGCTGTCTGCAGCTCCCTACAGGCTTTTGATGCTGCAACCTAAAGAATGAAATAAAGAAATTCATTTTATTGCTTTCAGCTATCGCGCCGTTGTCTATTTTGTTGTTTTTTCTTCTTGCCATTGCTGCGCACGACCCTTAGAACCAAATGCAGTGAATACATTAAAGTTGAGGCGACAAAATGCAAGATATGTTCAACGCACGCAGTTTCAGTTCAGTTTTATCGCACAATGTTTGTCGAGTCCTCAGACGAACAGCCCGAGGCTACCCAGGGCAAACATTGCTCGTTTGAAAACAATTCAAAAGAGTCACCAAAATAAACCCTCTTCTGAACAAACAAAAAAATAAAGAAAAGCACTATTGAAGCGGTCAAATATCACGTCATGACGTTGTTGTCTGTTGTCGTTCCAATACAATAATGCACTGCTAAGTTTTCCATCGCTTGAAACCTTGTTTTGTATGCAAAAATTTGTCGTGTTTATTATAACTACAAAACACTGAATGTAAATTCAAGCGCACTTAACTGATGTACTGATGAATATTATACTACAAAAGAAGAACTTTTTGGTAGTCTTTCACGCAGACGCTACGAACTTGACAGGTGAACTTTTTATTGGAAGTTTTTCGTCAAATCTTGGAAGTTTCTCGTCAAATATTTCACCTCAGTTTCACATCTATAGTCACCAGCAGCAATGTGTCTTTTCTACAACTCGGGATTATTAACGCAAGTAAAATTATGGAAGACGTTAGACACATTAAAGGATACTCCAGTGGCGTCCATTCTTATCTCGTCCAGTTTGTATTCATGTACAGTTAACTGTTGTTATTGTCGGGTTCGTTAAATAAATAGATATGACATGACATAAAATAGCACAATTGTTTAGAATGCTTGCTATCAATGATAAGCTCACAGACTTTTGTTTTATTTTTCCCATCTACTAAATTTAACCCTTGATTTACTATAGAATTGATATCACTTGTTTGCTTAAATCGCAAATTAACTAAGAATTTAAAGGCAAAAAATAGTCCACAAAATTTAATATCTTCATAGAAAACGTTTCGGAGACCAGCTCCATCGTCAGTTCGTAGAATCTAGAATCGCAAATAAGAAGTCACAAATTAATACATTGAAAGCACAGAACGAAATTAAAAACCTAAATTTACAATAGACGGAGCACAAAAAAAAACTAACTATTCACAATTTCAAGGGGATAGGAGCTAACAGCTGAATTCGAACTGGGCCTAAGTTTAGAGATGTACAGTGATTCTAAAATGCGCAAATCGGAAGTACCGGAGGTAGAAGCTAACACCATAAAGTCGCTGTCAGAAATAGGGGCATCACACTGCTCGGCGTGAGCGCGCACAGCCGAATGAGGTGGGCGCGATAGCAACTGTCTCATATTTCGCAAATATTTTTATGTGTTCTCACGAGGTTTCTTGGCTGGCCAATTGTCCTCTTGATTTTAAGCCAATATTCTATAACAGATACGTCGATGACACCTTTTTAATTTTCAAGCATCTTTCTCATATCACACCATTCTTTGATTACGTAAACTCGCAACATAATTCTATCAAATTTACTATGGAGCTTGAATCTAACAATAGTTTGTCCTTCCTCGATTGCAATGTTACCAAATCTAGTGGCCGTTTTCTGACTTCTGTGTACCGAAAACCGACTTTCACCGGCCTAAGTACCAGTTTCTTTAGTTTTTGTTCGTTGCGATTTAAGTTAAATGGGCTTCCAACATTATAACACAGAGGTTTTTGCATTTGTTCTACATACCATGCTGTGCACGCTGAATTTGAATTTTTACGCAGTATTTTCTCGCTTAATGGATTTCCGGCAAGTTTGGTGTTTACCCAAATCAAGAAATTCATGTCGAAGCTATACAGTGAGGTTGCTCATGAGCGCGATAGCAGGAAAGTTATTTATTGTTCTTTTCCATACTTCAGCCCTGCGTCCGAAGCTATGTCAAGAGAATTAAGAGTCTTGTTTAATAGATACTTCCCAAATGTCAATCTTCATATTGTGCTGGTAAACAATTTCAAAATCGGTTCTTTCTTTAGATATAAAGATGTGCTCCCTGTTCAATGCGATCGTCCCTGGTTTATCAATATTCTTGTGCACGATGTGCATCTGCGTACGTCGGGATGACGTCACGCAATCTTTATTCCAGGGTCTCTGAGCATAAGGGCAGGAGTTGTAGAACCGGACAGTTGCTATCGCGCCCACCTCATTGTTGTTGTGGTAATAGTCCATCCTGGCAGTGGCGACTAGGGCCATCCTCATTCGGCTGTGCGCGCTCACGCCGAGAAGTGTGATGTCCCTATTTCTGACAGTGACTTTAGGGTGTTAGCTTTCACCTCCGGGACTTCCGATTTGCGCATTTTAGAATCACTGTACATCTTTAAACTTAGGCCCAGTTTGAATTCAGCTGTTAGCTCCTATCCCCTTGAAATTGTGAATAGTTAGTTTTTTTGTGCTCCGTCTATTACTTGTAAATTTTGATTTTTAATTTCGTTCTTTGCTTTCAATGTATTAATTTGTGACTTCTGATTTGCGATTCTAGATTCTACGAACTGACGATGGAACTGATCTCCGAAACGTTTTCTATAAAGATTTGAATTTTTGTGGACTATTCTTTGCTTTTAAATTCTTAGTTGATTTACTATGTCATGGACATAAATTTAATAAATAAATAGTCAAGATCGCGCGACGATGAATTGTTTACGTTCTGCTCGTCGCCTCCGTCAGTTTAATAACTTT
>NW_025932609.1:0-1106 GCF_000764305.2 Hyalella azteca
AATAATTGAATTGAATGAATCTCGTCGAATTTTCAAAATTTCACAATTATCAGCCACAATACACGCAATTGAAGCGATGTTAATCATTGGACAGTGAGGAACATAATACATCATACAAGAGAAAATTTTTTGAGCATTATTAAAGTTTAACTAGGCAGTGAAAGATATGACATACAGATTTTATAGTCACAATTATCCTATACTCAAGTAATCATTGACACTAATATATGCGGCTAAAATATTTACAAACTTGATAAATATTTCAAGAAGGGGCAGGTAATAAATAATTTAATTATCACATGTTTGTCAGTGAAGTTACGTCGCCCATTTAAAGGCAATAAACTGATGAAGAATCTAACACAGCTAGAGGGAAAATGTGCTAAATGAGAGCTGCTTGTTAGACGGGACCGTCATTAAGTGATTTTGATTCAACTCGGACATAAACTAATCAATTTTCATTAACGAGTCTCAATAATTGACATCATAGTCTACTATATTATGTTATCTCTCTGCACGAAATAGGAGAGGTAAAATATTTGGTGGGAAAATTCGAAAAAAATAAATGTATATGTAAAACTGTTTTCACAGTTTAAATATTCAATAATTATTAGCAAATTAATACCAGTTCATTATTTGTTAATTGGTAAACTACTGCAACTCAGCTAAACTAGCATTACTTAGTTGATGTACAGCTGCCGATGTCTCATTTTCGATGTCATTTAGTTGATGTACAGAAAATTTTACGATGTCTCATTCTCCATTACAATTCATTAGATTAGGAGAGATTAAATAAAAAAACGCTTGTATAATCTACGGGAATGTACGGCAGTTCATTGAATGACACACATTATGTCCATTAACTTCATAATAATCAAATAAAGAAGTTCCTAGTTTATTTATTATCTTAATCGCGTCCGTGTTTCCCAGCAACAAAAAAGTAGGTGGCTGTTCGATCATCACTTTTGCCGGCGACCAAGTTAAATTAACCTCTAAGTGGTCAGGTAATTAAATCTCCTTCATTATTGCGGGACATTCCTTGGTTCACCTGCGCCTAATTCATTGGGCTCACTTGCCCGCTACATTAACTTTACTCGACGCCTATATAT
>NW_025932609.1:2833-3382 GCF_000764305.2 Hyalella azteca
ACTATAGCCTTGATTTTATGTTACAATCTACAGGAATGTACGGCAGTTCATTGAATGACACACATTATGTCCATTAACTTCATAGTAATCAAATACAAAAAGTTCCTAGTTTATTTATTATCTTAATCGCGTCCGTGTTTCCCAGCAACAAAAAAGTAGGTGGCTGTTCGATCATCACTTTTGCCGGCGACCAAGTTAAATTAACCTGTAAGCGGTCAGGTAATTAAATCTCCTTTATTATTGCGGGACATTCCTTGGTTCACCTGCGCCTAATTCATTGGGCTCACTTGCCCGCTACATTAACTTTACTCGACGCCTATATATATTGTCAGGAGAAATGTGCATATGTATTTAGGAGAAATGTGTATATATATATTCAGGAGAAATGTGAATATATATTCGGGATTAATGTGTGAATGTATTCAGGAGAAATTTGTATATATATTCACGACAAATGCGTATATATATACACGAGAAATGTGAATATATATCCAGGAGAAATGAGTATATATTTTCAGGAGAAATGTGTCAAGCTCAAACACTTGTTCA
>NW_025932610.1:0-109539 GCF_000764305.2 Hyalella azteca
TTTGTATTTTCTATAGAAGTGTTATCTTGTTTCAGAATATTGCGTTCTTGTGGATTAAAGCTCTTAATGAGTCGCTTCGAGTTTGACTTACAACACGGACGGACATGACGAACACAATACATAGTGAATTTTTTTCCATAAATGAGAAAATGCGCTAAAGAGCAATGAACACAAGGAGGAGGGAGGGAGATTGTCAAAGAGAATTAACCCTCTACCGTCTGACATGAGTAACTGGAGCAATATTGTCACGCGCCTACTTCCCAAAAAGGATACATTCTAGTGAGCGCAAAATGACTTGCACTGAAGGTTGCCGCCACGTACGACAACTTTAAAATGTTCTCTGTTGCGTACAAGCGTCCTCAGGTTGATTCACTCAGTAGTTTGAATATAATTTAAGTTGAAAATTTTGTTCCCGGAGAGTGACATATGGCGGTAGAGGGTTAATTTGCCACCGCGCCCAGAAGGATTAACCTCACATCAATTTATTGTCAAGAAAGGGTTCTAGTTGCGTGTAATTATGAGTCTATATAACGTTATTTCTGTGTCTAAAGATGAATTTCAATCTTCCATGTAAACTATACATGTCAACATTAGGCGAATAACTTTTTTGGTTAAATTTTATGATGAAAATTTCAGCGGATAAGAACAAATAATTATCTTCCAACGGTCACAAAAATTCTGGTCAGCGTTGAGATAGCTGGCAATCCTTCATTAGATACAAGTTAATGCTCTTAACAATTTTTTTTTCTTTCGGATTCAGTAGTCAACCTTGAATGATGCATCCAAACGAAATGAAAAAAATATTCGCATAATCTGCACAGCACGAATCGTCAAATCCATAACCTTTTCTTTCAAGTGCCTCAATAAATCATAGTTTACGTCACCTCATCCGGAAGGCTCAGATTTTAGTCTGAGCCTCAATCTCATGCAAAGTTATTAAAACTGATAATATTATTCCAGTTTCAACAGTCAAGAGATTATCCGGGGCCATACTTTCAAAACTCGCTAAGTGAACGTAAGTACTTACGCTCTATTTTCTTATATATAATTGGTGTATTTGGCTTGAAAGGCCGTCAATGATGAGCTGATGAACTTACGATCTCTTAACTTTTTTTGAAAGTATAGGCCCTGGTCGTATCATCTACTTTAGGAACACGCAACTAGAAACTCACACGGTGTATTTGATTCAATAAATTATTTGGATTAGGCGTAATCAATAACAGCAGTCAAATGTACATGTTGGCAGATCGAGCCAAAATGTTAGTACAAGAATTTCATTACCAATGCCCATGTTTATAAATACCACTTGTAATTTCTCCAGTAATTATTTTATATACATATTTGTTTTTATTGATGTACGGATATTTCAAGTTGAGCTGGCTGTACATTACGATAAATACGAGTTTCAACAGATTATTCTAATTTTAGCGCATTTTCTCATTTATGGAAAGAAGGGCGCTATTGTGCTTTTCCTGTCCGTCCGTCTGTGCGTCCGCCTTTCTCTCCGTGATTTCACGGTTTCGTCGACGGGAAAATGCGCTTTCTGTCACTCACTACAGTGAGTACTGATATAATTTTTTAACTATTAAAGGTAGTAGAAGCTATACTAAGTTCTCAAGGCATTAACTGCGCAAGCGGTTTCCCAGCTCAACCTCTAATGCCCTAGTGAACAACTGGATCAGGTTTTACACAAGGCCAACGAGGATAGCTTAAAGTTAAAATTTTTACTCCTTTGCGCTCATGAGACTAAACTTGAACTCGAGAGTTGCTAACGATGTATTGCGTGTGCTTGTCGATAAGTGTTTTATGATCATATCAATGACAATACGAAATCCATTTTTGTTTCTCGTCTGCGGATAAATATATCGGAATTTCCTATTTACGAACTTTGAAAACTGACATTCATTGGTAATTTTACAGTTGTGAGCAGCTAATTTAAAGATTTAAAATTAATAATGACGAATTTAAGGGTTAAACAACGAGATTAACAGTCAATTACTGAATAAATTATTCAATTAATGTTAAAGATATTGCTATTGTTTGTTCTGACGTGATTTGTGAAATTTCTATATAATCTTAAAAAGTTGAACAATATTCTAAACTATTTACAAGAATTTTATGGTCACAGAAGATGAAACAATACATTATTCAGAAGAAGTGTCGTCCCGCCATATGAAGTAAAGCCTTTATTATTCTTCATGCCGCGAGTTCTCCACTTACAATTTTTCAGTCTCCATTTTGTCTCGGCCCATATTATCCTTTTTGATTAACAGGATATTTTTCTCGCGAAATAATTCAAACTTGAAGGAGGAAATTGATATTCACTTCTTAATTCTAAATAATGTTGATGAGGAATATCACTGTATAATTTTCCAAGCACGTACCGCATTTTTCAACTTCTTATATTTTTCAAATTTTTCATGGCAGGCCTACAATCACAATTTGAAATTTCTACATATGATAAATAGGATATTGATTACATCTTTGTTGATATTATTCCAGACAGAATCCCGTA
This sequence comes from Hyalella azteca, assembly GCF_000764305.2. Taxonomy (NCBI): domain Eukaryota; kingdom Metazoa; phylum Arthropoda; class Malacostraca; order Amphipoda; family Hyalellidae; genus Hyalella; species Hyalella azteca. The sequence goes on from NW_025932610.1 coordinate 2,516, forward strand.
CTCTTTCCTATTATAATTATTCAAAACGGACCGATGTTGTTCCAGAATCCGTAATTTAGTGTTGACAATCGCAGTCCATTCCATCAGGCTGAAAAACCGCGTGATAAAAGGCCTTTGAGGCAGATACTTTTGTGGGAATCCCAGCAACATTTCAGCGTTCAGCGGCCAAAATATAATCGTTATTATTCATGAATTAATCCCATCGCATTGGCTCTGGCAAGCAAACAAAGGCAGGTTATAGTGGGACTTTTCGATTACGTCATTGCATATTGACGCGGACTATAGCTTGGATTTGGCATTTCAAATCAACCCAGAAATCTCAAAACGAAATGTTTATTTCGTAACGTCAACGTTTGGGCTATGACGTTTCTGGTGGAAAATTGATAGGCGGAGCTGCGGTGAACGAAGCTTTATTTCTAAGTAGTCCTACACCGCCGAACAAGCGGCATAAACTGGCAGTTATTACAACACTTCTCTTTAACTTCACTTCTTGTTTGTCTGTCTGTCTGCTACAAATCTTGTAATCAAAATTTAATACACTTCTACTTATCCTATCGATCTGAAATTTTGCACACTTGTGTAAAGTTGGAGACAATGCATGAATCAAATCTCAAAATAAATTATTCTAAGAATGAAAGGAATTTTTTTTAATATTAAAAAAATGAAAAAATAATTTCGTCAGCTACAAATCTTATAACTGATATTTGACACACTTTTACCTGTCTAATTGATCTAAAATTTTGCACATTTGTGTGAAATCAGAGGCAATGCATGAATCAATTAACAGAATTATCAAGTTTAAAAGCATAAATTTAAAAGAAAGAATAATATAAAGAAAATTCCCATTTTTCCATTGAAAACGTTTCCCCATGCCAACTCTGTAGCAAGTTCAAAGGCACACAGATGAGTGAGGCAGATGGGAAAGCAAATTTGCGGGACGATAACTCCTTCCGCAGTGTTGGCCAATTTGATGTAGAAGTTACGCGACGTTTTTACCAACGCACATTGATGTGCACTGCGCACAATTGTGATCGCATTCCATACGAACAAAGTTCTTTTATTCATCTATTTGGAATTTCAGCATTAATGCACCTCATCCCCCATATCTGCTTCCACCTTGATTGGCATGTATTTGGAATTTAAATTAATTCAGAACCAAGTCTTGCAATTATTTGATTACAATGATTGCATGCAGTAAAATGGCTGACTGAATTGAAATATCAATGAGTAAAAATTGTTCGTAATTTTCCAACAAATTAAAGTTCAAAACTCGATTTTGACAATCAGAGCCAAACATTTTTTTATAATTTAATACTTTCTGTCATCAAGCACATGAATAAACTAGATGCAAACATTTAATTTTAATATATGATTTCGGTTGACAGAAGTAATAAAATCAGACGAATTAAAGTGATGATTATGAAAGAAAGTGAACAGAAGTCTGCTGCTGATAGTTTAGAGCACACGTCCTGATATAGCGCCAATATTACAGCGACTTATTGGTCATTTATGCGTCATTCATGAGTTCATCAATGCTCTGATGGCTGCATATGAGGTGTCGATGAAAATAAAATTATTGATGTTACAAATTCCCATTTTATCTACGTCCCATTTTTAATTATAAATTGTTCCATATAGTTTCTTCTACACTGCTACTAAGTTCGAAGCATTGAACATGGCTATAGCGGCCCAAGTCAATAAATTTAAGACTTAAGCTTCTATTCCAACGCGATTACAAAGGGAAAAAGCGATTCTGAACGCGATTTCATTAGGAGCGGCAGTGGCGCTTAGGCCGCCCGGCGGGCGATATTGAAGAAATTGCTTGCCAATATCCTGCGCCCGCGATAACGAGGCTTGACCCAGCGAGGGCTTGCCTGTACCTGCGTGGTGTTCGGGTGCACGCTGATTCAATTGCTTCGATCCTTATTTCAGTTCGGTGTACGGCTACAATTTAGTTAGCAAATGAAATATTGATTGGCACTTGCATTTTTAGGTGACCGAAACAATAACAGCTTCGGTAGTAAGAAACAGTTTAGATTGTCGGAAGCAGTTTCAAATGGAGGGTGCTGATAAAAGTTGAAGGTGAGCAGTTACCGTGGGGAAATTAGTATAGTAAACATTAGAAGTTTTATGTAAAATTAAACTTCAATCGTTAAAAAATTTCAGTTTACAATAAATGTCACGGTAGACTCTACGATTAAAGGCAGTTATAATTATATTTGAGCAAAAAATGAACGCTCTGGAATAATGAGTCATTATGAGTGACAAATAAATATTCTGGATTTTTAACCACACAATGAAAACAAAGAAGTATTTTGTTTGGGTAATACTGCTCATATATACAAAGAAAGTTTCTGATGAACGGCTACTCGTTTCTTGGGCTGAACCTTCTTTTACACATTCTTAAAATTAAAACTGCGAAGAGCTATCGTGAAGAGACCTAACTTTACCCCGTTAACCATAAGAAAATACCGTTATAACTTCAAAATTTAATTCGGGTCTCTTAATACGATTTTTTATCGCTTCTTGAATAACACAAGTCCTCAATAAATTATCGTTTTTATATCCGGATCAAAAAATCTTTAATGTAACGGCCCAGACTCACTCCAATATGAAATTTCTTCATTCATTTAAATTCATTCATTTAATATTAAAGTCATTCATTTGATGTTATTCAATATTTCTTTGGATGAGGTTATTGCGAGAAATTTGTAGAATTCATATAAATGCAAGCAATACAGAACGTCCACGACTGTCATTGTATATCTTCTAAAGTCCCAAAATTACCTTTGCTTGTCCGCATAAAAAATCGTTATTGAGATCATAAAAACATAAAAAAACATAGAGTCTTCCTTCTGCCCCCTTGGAGAAACCTGCAATCCTTAGTTTGCTGTCCAGCATAATTCTCCAAGCAAAATAGCCCGCCACTCATGGAAAATATCACGGCTATTTGAACGAATGAAAACGTTCTATGATATTTAGGTTTTTTATTCTAGGCAAATAGTTTTCACACAAAACATGGAGACATCAAATCTTAAAAAACTCATTTGAACTTGCACAAAAATTACAAACCGGGTACTCAATTATTACTCGTGATGTACTTCACATTCTTCAGTGAATAAATTCAAAAACGTATTTTTTAATTTCCATTGTCTGAAAAATCGTCGAAAAATGACCACGATTGTATCATCATCCTTCAACCTCATAAATATTTTCATAAATATTTTAGAATCAGGGAGCTCAATCATCCGATGAAGCTTCTACATTACAAATATGTATAAAGGAGAAATATTAATAAATATGCTCCACGTGAAGGAAATAGTTTGCAGATTTAAAGTTCAGAGCAATTAATTCATGTCACTACGTTGACCGTCGGATGAACACAGCAATACATCACACCTGGTATCAATGGCCATAACTCGTTTCCTGTAAAATGTCAACGAATTCAAATCAAATGAGCAAGTCTTCCACAGAACATCTCATTTAATTGGGTTCTGGTAGCCTGAAGTAACTTTACCTACAAAATGTCATATATTTCAAATCTGGTTTGTTTTAAACACAATGATGCTTGTTATACATGGGGACAGTAATAGTGGCTGCTATGCTAGCAGTAACTATCTTGTTACTGGCTTCGTGCACAGGGTTACTGGGTCCTTGCGTGGCCAGTATAGCGCCTATATGCACGCACCTAATAACACGGTAAATAGTGACTGATAGTATTTGTAAGTTTTACTGGCTGCCAGTACTGTTCCCGTGTACAAGCACCTTAACCCTCGAACACAGAAATAACCGAGTTATCAATTCGAGCTCCATAACCAGCGGCACGCAAAGTCCGGGGCCATTAGACGATTGCCCGGCCGCTGCTATCAACGAAATTAATGGCGTACGCGACGTGCGAGGATTCTTTGCGCATCAACGACAGAGAACAAAACTCAATGAAATTGCAGGAATTTTTTTGCAAATCGAGTTTATGGTGTTTTTTCTCAGTTGATTTTTTTGCATCTCTCCGCCACCATTAAAAAGCATTATTATGGGAGAGCTTCCTTGTAAATAGTTATTTGAGGTTCGACAGCGCATAAAATTATTCATGGCAGGCGATCGAGAGCGTATTGCTGGGGAGTGTTGCTGGGTTAAGCACTGGTATAATTCATGATCATATGTTTCTGGCCTTCGCTTGACGTTTCAAATTCTGATCGAGCGGCTAGCCACGATGCAGACATGCAGATTGTTTAGGCTTGTTACGATTAACAAACGATCGACATTTGCCAACTAACATCCGTTGTGTCTGGCGAGTCTCGTTCAGAGGTATGGCTGACTTGTCTTGCTTATGAGATTTCTATTTTTACGCATTGAGAACTGATCATGCCACCCGAATTAAATTTTTCCGTCACGAAGGTTCATTTTTTGAAACCAAATTTTGAAGGATCATCACGAAAAAAGTATCCCTGCATCGTCAACACAAGTCACCGCATATGCATCATACTTTTACCCTCAATTTTAATACTTACTGGTCGAGTAAGCGGCAGCTGGTCATCGACGTTACTGATTATTCATTTATAATAATCAGGTTATTTATATGGGCTGAAACAGCAGCGGCGCTTTTTGATGGATGGAATTGAGGACCATATCAATTAAGGAATGAGGTGACAAGATAAATAAATTTCTGCGTGTCCGGTGTGCTGATGAGGACAGTTAAATTACCTCCAGATGGGCCACTTGACGTTTTAGCAGGAATTCCCTATTGAAATTCTGAAATTTAAACAGAATTGTGCGCATCAGGTAGAGTAAGTTTATTGGCATCGGGTCAGCCTTTACGCAGATAAGGACGAGCAGGTTGCCTGTGAGGCGTGTCTAGCTGTGGCCCCATGGGTTTAGAGGGCATTTGATGCGCCGAAATTCAGTAATATGTGCATCAATCAACACGAAAATGATGTGTTTATTCAGTAATAAAATATTCATGTCACACCCTCTGATGTTGCACTCGCTGCCGCCAACCTGCACGCAATATACTAATTACTTTACTGCTGTGAAGGTCGGTGGTCGACGGGGCCTTCTCGTTAGTGGGGAGAAATATGAGAAGGGAAACAATTTACGGAATATCAGAGAGTAAACTGCTGTTGGCTCTCTACTTTAACTGAAATTTATTTAAAAATGTTATTGATTGTTCATTGAACAACTTTCGAAGTGTATCTCATGAGTACTCCTTCTATAAAAAGCACTTACCGTTTTCCGCAAGACGTGATCTGTGGTCTTCCAGCCATTGACTGGATGACTTTATAAATAATTCGCGATCTGACGTGTTGGGCAGTTCCAGCTTTTTGCTAGTTGTAAGAGCAGCTTTAGAGCCATTGTTCCAATTATTGATTGCCCACCGTTAAGGCAAATTTCCTATGTAGAGTTGAACAAAGACCGCTTCTTCTAGAAAATTGAATGCCCATTTCCTTACCACTGCTTCCATAAATCGGCAATTTAAACTTTCATGTAGTGAAGAGGAAACGATACAAGTCTTCACCTTAAAGTTGCAACGCGTCATAAAGAACCCGAAATAATTATTTGTGCCCAAAATTTAGGTTTGGCGAGAAAACTAATAAAATAAATTGTAGTCTGAAACACAGGAGAATCTCTAGTGGTGGTTTCGAGTTGTGCCATTTCGTTTTATTTTCAAAGTTCTTTATTTGCTTCCAAGGCGCGAATACATTTTGGAAAGCCGCAATTTCCATAAAAATACAAGTCTTGCTTAGACATCATGAGACCTTGATTTGCGTCCGCTTTTTCTTCGTGATCAAAATTTAAAAAAATTTAAATCTAATGAATGAGGAGGTGAAAGGACTTGGCGGTATTGGAATTTCTCTTTTTTTCTTATAGAATTGAGGAAGTGAAGGCAAAATATTTTGTCTCCGTACTTATTTTTTACGTTGCAATAATTGATGTTGATTGGATTGTTGGTGTTTCATTGTAGCTGGGGCAGGCTTGCAATAATTTGGCGGTTGAATGAAATTGGTGGTCATCTTGTCAAGACCGAATCTAAAGTCTCGCAGTCCGAGTCGCAACTCGGACACTGGTTTTACTAGACCATTGACAAAAAGGAAAGCCCTTTTAATTTTTCTTAAAACTCTGATATGTGAAAAAAATTTCCATTGCATAAACTTCACACATAATGACGAGAAATATCCATAAATACGCAATATTTCATGATATACAGTTGTGTAAAAGCATGTATTGCTGTGACGGTCTCGGCAGTATAATTTTTCACTTCAAACACTAACAAATTTTGAAGCATGAGCGACCCTGCTTTAGGACCGCCTAGGACTCGGAAAGCACGTACGTAAATCAGCCGTAAATCAGCCTATCTATATATATGTCAGCTTCGGCTCAGGGTTCGAAGGGCTGCCTCTGGGCAGCTTACTAGCTCGGTATGACTCGGCTAGGCCAATCCATGTCATACTCTCAGGCGACAATAAAGTCGGAAAGGAGATTCTGACCAGAAACTGAATTCGATCGGGTGGCCAGCCGACCCATAAAAACTTCGCGCCGAGTGTAGTAACAATTCGGTTGAAGCCTAGGCGGTCCCAAAAGTTTGTTTGGGAAGACGACCTGAATATATTTGTTTGTTTCCGAATTTCTTATTCGCATTCCTTTCTCATCTTCGTTACGAAGATGAGAAAGGAATGATCTACGTTACGGAAAATACTATTTCCCGCCCTGAGGTTGTAGTAATGTTCACTCCTCGGCTTTACATAACCTGAACATGTAAAGTGTTTTAAATGAGTCAGAAACTGAACATCTAAATTAATTACCATAATACTGGCATATTCAGATGCATACATAGATCGCATCGCTTTCTTCCAACACTCTTCACAAGCATAAGCAGAAAAAATATTTTCATAATAGGGATGTCGTGTCATTTTATTAATTCATACGAGTTTTAATCGAAAAGCTTCATTAAAACCATTCACTTGACAAATTTGCTTACTCTACTCCCATGAAAGCGCTGGCTTCCTGACTTATAACTTGGCCAACTTAGTGCGTTCCGAGAACACAGAGCAACTTAGGCACTAAAAAATTGCTTCAACTATTGTTCTCAAGTTGATGCGACGAGAGCAAGGTTCCTGCTTGATGTTCGGGCCGCTTCCTATGAACCACATAATAGTTCCCTGATGAAGTTATAGCAGATGAAGTGCTGTCGAATCTTATTTCGAAAACCACTCTGCTACCGCAAAATTTAAAATATAATTTTTTACAACGAGCAAAGTTAAATTGAATTGAACGGTTCACAAAATTGGTTGTATGCAGTTCAAATAAAACGTTTGCAGTTCGTTTCTTCTCATAATGTTTCAAAGGCGGTGAGGTTGGCCGCCTTTGAAAACAATTTAAATAATTCTCAATAATTGAAACATCAACGATTGAAAACATTGCCTGATGTACGTACTGTAAAAACCATTGACATTAATGACAGACGTACGTACGATACTAGCCATTAACTTTGATGCCAGACGTACTTACGATTACAACCACTTAAATTTGATGACAGACGTACATACAATAACATACATTAACAATGATGTCAGACGTACATACGATTACAACCACTTGAATTTAATGACAGACGTACATACAATAACATACATTAACAATGATGCCAGACGTACTTACGATTACAACCACTTAAATTTGATGACAGACGTACATACAATAACATAAATTAACAATGATGTCAGACGTACCTTCGATTAAAACCATTATCTGCGATGCTAGACACGTACGATAACAACCATTGAAGCTTGAACCTTCACACGGCACGTCGTGCGCTTCCGACCTTAAATGTAAATCTCTCCGAAATGTTTCTGTCCGTAGCACTGATACGCCCTCTTGAATTGTCTCCTGGATACATTTGTTAAAGGTTTGGTTTGATGTTTTTTCATATGGATGGTTTAGTTACGTTGTTCATTTATTATGTATGGTTGTTGTGTTTGGTTGTGCCAATATTAATGAAGGATTTTATCGTTAGGTTTTTCCTTAGTAAGTAGGTTTGTATGGTTTCGTCTCTATTTTATAAAAATGCTTATGATTGAAAGTGCCTTTATTATGATAAGAAGTTTGTGCTGTAGTTGCTTCTATGGAGTATCAACATTTTGCTTAATATGCCTCTCGTAACCAATATACTTTTATTTGTCTTATCAAGCAACGAGAGCCTCAAGCATCAAGAAACAGGTTTGCCAAGCATCCACCGTCTAACCTAAATTGGAGATAGCCTATAACTCCTAAAGTTATTATCCGATCATCATGAAACTTCACATTCAAACGTAAAATGTAAAAATAAAAACATTTTACTTCTATGAATTTTTCGAAAAAATTGATAGAAAACGTGATATTCATAGAAAACGGAAAAATAACCATAGACATTTCTTAAAGGGCCTAAAAACTGCCCTTCTTTGGGAAGCTGTCACGAAATCATTTTTTGACGCACAGGGATGATTCTGGTACCGTTGAATGCGTTGAAAAGTGAGCTTTAAGATGAGCCCAAAAAGTGGAAAACGCCTAAATTGAAAATTTTAGGTTAGACGGTCCCCTTCAGCCTCAAACAAAGGATCCAGGTTTTCCTTCAGAATGAAAGAACTACATTACTCTCATCTCTAGACTCATTATGGGTAAATGTTCGTGAACTTTAGATATGGATATGAATTGCCTATTTTAATCAAAGTACTGTAGATTATTTCGCTCCTATTTTGATGACATGTAATCATGTTATCAACTACACTACTTAATGATATTCAACCTCAGGTAAAAAAGTAAATAAGTCACTACACAAAGTTTTATCCATAGCAGTTTCCCTAAACTGGAGTATTATTTCAAATGATATATATATTAGAAAGTTCATCAGACAAACAAATAATTTTCCCTTTGCAAACATGTTAATTCAGCTACAATAATTAAATGGCCTAGACATTATTCCAGTTGAGTTCGTCTTCATCGAAAATATCTCCTACCCTCGTGGTGTACATTTCATGAAACACAAGGATTATTTATACAGGAAACTACGATCACTATAAAACGTACAATAACGTTAACATTTAATGATGAGAATAAAAAACACGATAAAAGCAAACATTGAATCCCAGCCCGGCTGTCCTGCTGGCACGCACGCATTACACGTCTGCCTCGGGAGGAAATATAACCTGGAGTGTAAAGAATATGGCTATTTGTTCGGGAGATTATTCGAAATGAAAACTCGTTGTGGATTGGAACGGTTTCTGAAAACAAAAAATGAACAATATGAACACAAAATTTAGGTTATTCGAGATTATAAACAATATAGAAGAAAACCAAGGTTAACAAGCAATAAAAGGATCATAACATAAGTAAATGATGACATACCAAACTGCTGAACAATCTCGGGCAAGTTTGGTGTTAAAGCGCAACATTCCTAGTTACTTCTAAGCCGACGAGCAGAGACAAATGTTACCTGTACGGACTCGATTAGAAGCGATCTGTCTGTCAGCTGAATAGTTTAAGTATGCCGATCCTCCAGTAATTTGGTAAGACTTGATTATTAGCTGTATAATTAGTTTGATTTACTGATGAATATGAATTTTGTCATTATCTTTGTTACTTTCTATTAACTGTTTTTTTTGTATTGATTTTCAGAAACCGGTTAAAAACTATCACGAAACCGCGTGTCAGTTACTGTCCTCCAAGATTCTTAAAGACCTGCAAGAAGGATCTTAACATTTGGTTCAAAATGAATTTTGTCTGAGCTCATCAACTCTGGTTGATGAGCTCGCAGAAGCCGTGTATCAACTCTGGTTGATACACGGCAGAAGTATGTTCAGTAATATTCTTTACATGAAGTGCGCTTCGTTTTGCATGACAACTGCACTTATATATCACTGTGATAAGATTTCTTTTTGCGTTCGAAGCCAAGAATATACTGTACATTCTTGACTTCTTTTTAAGGCACAATAATTATTCATATTTGGTAATAAATTACTTCTTCACTCTTCACAAAGTTAGTTCATGAGGTCTCCTCTCTGTCAAAAATACACTGCGGCGAAAAATGTCGCGATCAATAAATGAATAATTCATCCACGTTTTTTTAGTTCTGTATTACAAATTCTTCTAGTTAACAAATTATGGCCATCGCCAGCAAATTTGCGTTGCAAGTTTGAACGCATTATGAAAATACATCGTATGAGACCCAGACCATGCATGTATTCCACACCTGCTATCATTCGACAGATCACCGATAACTTTCTCTGGTGGATTTGTGAAATATAATCCAATATGGATTTCCATTGCATGAGTTTAAAAAATTAAATATTTACACGTCTAGAAAATATTCGGATGCTGTTTTGAAAGCCTTCCAAAATAAGATCCGTAAACCTAAGAAAGATCGAAGGCAGGCTGAAGAGGCTTCGATTAGCTGCCGCGTTTTTCAGAATTTTAAACGAAAATGAGCGTATCCAAATCAGCTTCCTACGCTATCATTCCCAATTTATTTTACGCGCCTAATTACATTTAACGTGATCATTGAATTCTTGAAAATGATTGGTCTCCGAATTTGATAAAAATAATTATGTTTGCACATTTTACAAACGTCTCGGTTCAATTTCTCCGGAAGCAAGCAACTTTTACTCAATTTTCTACTGATTTGCAGACAAATTTTAATATTAAGCACAATTTCTAAACACTAAGCTTTTCTGACTAAAAATTTTAATAAAAAACTACGGTACACTTGATTAGAATTAGAATTAGGTTTAAAATTAAGAGTTCTTGATTAGCTTGATTAGCATTAGGCTTTAAAATTAAGAGTTCACACACTTTTTACACGTAAGAAACAACAACATGAAACTTCCTTGAATATTGACTCTATAACTTTTCCCTCACTGTTATGGCATTCAATTCTCAAGTCACTTCATGGTCGGAAACGAATAAGTTAGTCAGGGTATGTTCGAAAATGTATCACTCTCACGACATAACATGCAGACCGTTGCATTTATTAGAAAATATCCTTCCTATTTTCATCAATTTCTAATATTTTCGTGGAATAAATTTATACAATAAAAATCTAAAATACCCTAGTAACAATTTTTGAAGGGGCCAATGATGGCCCAAGTTGGCTTAACAATATTGGCCACATGTGGAAGTGACATATAGCAGCCTCATGGTTTTTGTGAAAATTCTGCCCAGCTAGGCCATGTAGAAATCACATGATTTCTACATAGAGCCAACATAGCTTCCTCATGACAAAACCATGTGCCTGTCACAGTATGGCTACATCGTTTTCTTAAATTGGCCCAACATGGTTCTATTGATGGGCCAACAATTCCTTCATACGTCAAAACCATCTTCGTTTTGGGTTGCTCCTACATGACGGCCGCATGATGGGGCCAGCAGGTTTCTATCGAGGGCCCACGCGTCAAGAACATGTGTAAACCGTGTATACATACCATATACCTGTGTTGTACACGCAGCCTTTCATCCTGGGCCCAGCTGTTTCCAGCAAGGGCAAAAAATTAAGCGTCAAGCACCAGGCGACAAAACGAACATGATTGAAAGTGTAATGAAACGTATAAAGTACCCTATAGTTTTGTGTTGATTAATAAAGATGAGCACCCCGGTTCTGGAAAATATTTCAAAAATTTAAATCAATTATATATTCCACAGAAGTATTTTTCAGGTAGCCGCTCTAGGTTAAGACCTGAGTTTTCGGTTAAAGAATGCTCAATCGGGGTAAATGATCGTTAACTCATGATTCGGGAGTCATTGATTCATTTTGTTGGGTAAATGATCGGTACCCTGTTAAGCTGTTTATACAAATTAGGGGGTAATTGTTCGTAATAATATTGAAGGTAATTGGCTAATTTTCGGGGTAAATGATTGTGGGTAAATGATTGGTAAACTATAATTTAAGCTGTTTATGGAAAATGGCGCCATGCGCTCGGTTATGTAACTACTGGCGCCTAATTCACATTCATACTTTCCTTATTAGTTGTACTTTTAAACAAAACTAAGAACCATCTCGTATCAATTAAAACTTCATCAAAAATTTTAGTTTAAAAAGAGCCACAGTGGCGCTGTAGGCCGCCCGGAGGGCGATATTGCAGAACCCTAACAAAATTTAGAGTCGCCCCAGCTTCTGGTTTAGAGTCGCCCCAGCTTCTGGTAATCCAAATCAGAAGCTGCCGCGTCTGTAAATTTTCACTGGGTAACAAAATTTAGAGTCGCCCCAGCTTCTGGTAATCCAAATCAGAAGCTGCCGCGTCTGTAAATTTTCACATGGAAATTGCTTGCCAATAACTTGCGCTCGCGATAACGAGGCTTGACCTAGCGAGGGTAGCCTGTACCTGCGTGGTGGTCCGGTGCACGCTGATTCAATTGCTTCGATCCTAATTTCAGTTCGGTCTACGACTGCAATTTTAGTTAGCAAATGAAATTTTGATTTGCCCTTGCATTTTTAAGTCAAAGAAGACAGAAACAGTAACAGTTTCGGTCGACAGAAACAGTTTCGATTGTCGGAGGCAGTTTCAAAGGGAGGGTGCTGATAAAGGTTGAAGGCGGGCAGTTACCGTGGGGGTCTTAGTAAAGATTAAACGTTTTCTGTAAATTTTTTCAGTCAATAAAAAATGTCACAGTAGATCCCACAAAGGCAGTTATAATTAAACGATTAATATATTTGTGCAAATTAAAACTTCGAAACGCTATTTGAATAGACCTCACATTACTCCGTTAACCATAAGGAAATACCGTTGCAAGTCTAAAATTCAATTCGGTTCTCATAATTAAATTATGCGTCGCTTCTTGAATGACACAAATCCTTACTAAATAATCTTTTTATATCCGTATGAAAACATCTTTAATGTTACAGCCTAGACTCACTACAATATGAATTTCTTCATTCATTTGAATTCATGCTCCATGCATTGATGTAATTCAATATTTCTTTGGATGAGGTTATTGCGACAATTTTGTAGAATTCGTATCAATGCAAACAATACAGAACGTCCACGACTGTCCTTGTATATCTTCTAAATTCCCAGAGTTACCTTTTCTTGTCCACATAAAAAGTCGTTATTGAGATCATAAAAACCCAGACTCTTCCTTCTGCCCCCTTGGAGAAACCTGCATTCCTTAGTTTGCTGTCCAGCGCAATTCTCCAAGCAGAATAGCCGGCCACTCATGGAAAATATCACGGCTATTTGAACGAATATGTTCTATGATATTCAGGTTTTTTATTCTAGGCAAATAGTGTTCACAAAAAACGTGGAGACATATATCTTATTTTTCTCATATAATCTCATTTAAACTAGCACAAAAATTACAACGCGGGCATTCAATTATTACTTGTGATGTACTTCACGTTCTTCAGTGAATAAATTCAAAACGTATTTTTAATTTTCCATTGTTTGAAAAATCGTCGAGAAATGACCACGATTGTAGCATCAACCTTCAACCTCAAAAATATTTTAGAATCAGGGAGCTCAATTATTTGATGAAGCTTCTACATTACTAATATATACATACAAAGTAGAAATATTAAAAAATATGCTCAACGTAAAGTAAATAAATTTGCTGATTTCAAGTTACCGAACAATCAATTTACGTATATCAATAAGTGGGCTGTCGGATGAACACAGCAATACATCACACCTGGTATCAATGATCATGACTTGTTTCCTGTAAATTGTCAACGAATTCAAATCTGCTGAGCAAGTCTTCAACAGAGCATCTCAATAAATTTAGTTCTGGTAACCTGTAACTTCGCCAACAAAATGTCATATATTCCACGTCAGGTTCGTTTAAAACAAAATGATGCTTGTTATACACGGGAACATTATAGTGGCTGCTATGCTAACTGTGACTATCTTGTTACTGGGTACTTGCGTGGCCAGTATAGCTCATATACACGCACCAATAGCACAGTAAACAGTGACGGTTAGTATCTGCAAGTTTTATTGGCTGCCAGTACTGTTCCCGTGTACAAGCACCTTAACCCTCGAACACAGAAATAACCGAGTTATCAAATCGAGCTCCATAACCAGCACGCAAAGTCCGGGGCCATTAGACGATTGCCCGGCCGCTGCTATCAAAGAAATTAATGGCGTACGCGACGCGCGAGGATTCTTTACGCATCAACGCCAGAGAATAAAACGCTATGAAATTGCATCGATTAGTAAATCGAGTTTCATGGTGTGTTTTTAACGTCTTTTTTTTTTGCAGCTTCCCGTACAATTAGTCATGGCAGGCGATCGAGGGCGTTTTGCTGGAGAGTGCTAGCTTGGTTAAGAACTAGAATAATTCATGTTCATATAAATATTTTTGTCCTTCGTTTGACGCTTCATATTCTGAGCGGTCAGCCACAATCGGCCATTCAGATTATTTAGGCTTGTAATACAAATAAGAAACCAATCGTAAGTTGCCCATTATAAGTGTCGTTCGGGCGTCTAGCTTACCTGCCTTGCTTATGAGAGTTATACCTTTATTATAATTGCTTACTGATCTTGCCACCGGAATTAAATTTTAACGTCAGGAAGGTTCATTTATTGAAACCCAATTCTTCAAGGACTAACACGAACAGAAGAATTTCCCTGCATCGTCAACATCTCACTACATACATCACGCTTTAACCCTAAATTTTACCCTGGTCGAGTGAGCGGCAGCTATAGGCCGTTGTCGTTACTGATTATTCATTAATAATAATCAGGTTATTGAAATCAGCTGGAGCAGCAGCAGCGCTTTTTGCTGGATGGAATTGAGGACCATAACAATTAAGGAATGAGGTGACAAGATAAATAAATTTCTCGGTGTCCAATGTGCAGATGAGGACAGTTAAATCATCTCCACATGGGCCACTTGACGTTTTAGCAGGAATTCCCTATGGAAATTCTGAAATTTAAACAGAATTGTGCGCATCAGGTAGAGTAAGTTTATTGGCATCGGGTCAGCGTTTACGCATGTGAGGGCGAGCAGGTTGCCTGTGAGGCGTGTCTAGCTGTGGTCCCATGGGTTTAGAGGGCATTTGATGCGCTGAAAGTGTTTATTCAGTAATAAAATATTCCTGTCACACTCTTTGATGTTGCACTTGCTGCCGCCAACCTGCACGCAATATACTAATTACTTTACTGCTGTGAAGGCCAGTGGTCGAAGGTGCCTTCTCGTTAGTGGGGAGAAATATGAGAAGGGAAACAATTTACGGAATATCAGAGAGTAAACTGCTGTTGGCTCTCTACTTCAACACTTCAACTGAAACTTAGCTAACAATTTTATTGATTGTTCATTGAACAACTTTCGAAGTATATCTCATGAGTACTCCTTCGATAAAGAACAATTACCGTTTTCCACAAGACCTGGTCTGTGGTCTTCCAGTCATTGACTGAATGAATTTGTAAATAATTCGCTATCTGACGCGAACTCGCGTGTTGGGCAGTTCCAGCTTTTTGTTAGTTGTAAGAGCAGCTTTAGAGCCATTGTTCCAATTATTGATTGCCAACCGTTAGAAGGTATATTTCCTATGTAGAGTAGAATAAAGAAGGCTTCTTCTAGAAAATTGAATGCCCATTTCTTTACCACCGCTTCCATAAATCGGCAATATAAACTTTCATGTAGTGCAGAGGAAATGATATAAGTCTCCACCTTTAAAGTTGCAACGCGTCATAAAGAACCCAAAATAAATATTTGTGCCCAAAATTTAGGTTTGGCGAGAAAACTAATAAATAAATTGTAGGCCGAAACATAGGAGAATCTCTATAGTGGTAGTTTCGAGTTGTGCCATTTCGTTTTATATTCAAAGTTCTTTATTTGCTTCCAAGGCACAAATACATTTTGGGAAGCCGAAATTTCCCTATAAATACAAGTTTTGCTTAGACATCATGAGACCTTGAAGTGCGTCCGCTTTTTCTTCGGGATCGAAATTTAAAAAAATATAAATCTAACAAATGAGGAGACTTGGCGTTTTTTTATAGAATTGAGGAAGTGAAAGTAAAATATTTTGTCTCCGAACTTATTTGTGACGTTGCAATTGATGTTGATTGTATTGTTGGTGTTTCATTGTAGCTGAGGTGGGCTTGCAATAATTTGGCGGTTGAATGAAATTGGTGGTCATCTTGACAAGACCGAATCTAAAATCTCGCAGTCCGAGTCGCAACTCGGACACTGGTTTTACTAGACCATTGACTAAAAGGAAAGCTCTTTTAATTTTTCTTAATGCTATGAAATGTGAAAAAAATGTCTATTGCATAAACTTCACACATGATGATGAGAAATATCCATAAACACTCAATATTTCATGATATACAGTTGTGTAAAAGCATGTATTGCTATGACGGTCTCGGCAGTATAATTTTTCGTTTCAAACTAACAAAATTTCGAAGCATGAGCGACCCTGCTTTAGGACCGCCTAGGACTCGGAGAGCACGTATGTAAATCAGCCTCTCTATGTCAGCTTCGGCTCAGGGTTCGAAGGGCAGCCTCTGGACACCTTATACTAGCTCGGTATGACTCGGCAAGGCCAACCATTGTCATACTCTTAGGCGACAATAAAGTCGGAAAGTAGATTCTGACCAGAAACTGATTTCGATCGGGTGACCAGCCGACCCATAAAAACTTCGCGCCGAGTGTAGTGACAATTCGGTTGAAGCTTAGGCGGTCCCAAAAGTTTGTTAGGGAAGACGACCTGAATATATTTGTTTGTTTCCGAATTTCTTGTCTGCATTCCTTTCTTATCTCCGTTACGAAGATGAGAAAGGAATGATCTCCGTTACGGAAAATACAATTTCCCGCTCTGAGGTTGTAGTAATGTTCACTTCTCGGCTGTACATAACCTGAACATGAAAAGTGTTTTAATTGAGTCAGAAACTGAACATCTAAATTAATTACCATAATACTGGCATATTCACATGCATACATTGATCGCATCGCTTTCTTCCAACACTCTTCTCAAGATAAAGCAGAAAAAATATTTTCATAATATATACGTCGTGTCGTTTTATCAATTCATATACGAGTTCTTTTCGAAAAGCTTCATTAAAACCATTCACTTGACAAACTTGCTTACTCTTCTCCCATGAAAGCGCTGGATTCTTGACTTATAACTTGGCCAACTTAGTGCGTTCCGAGAACACAGAGCAACTTAGGCTCCAAAAAATGGCTTCAACTATTGTTCTCAAGTTGATGCGACGAGA
Source organism: Hyalella azteca (assembly GCF_000764305.2). Classification (NCBI taxonomy): domain Eukaryota; kingdom Metazoa; phylum Arthropoda; class Malacostraca; order Amphipoda; family Hyalellidae; genus Hyalella; species Hyalella azteca. Next base: position 19,693 of record NW_025932610.1, read on the forward strand.
GCAAGTTTCCTGCTTGATGTTAGAGCAGCTTCCTATGAACCGCATAATAGTTCCCCGATGAAGTTATAGCAGATGAAGTGCTGCTGAATCTTATTTCGAAAACCACTCTGCTACCGTATAATTTAAAATATAATTTTTAACGACGAGCAAAGTTTAATTGAATTGAACGGTTCACAAAGTTGGTTGTATGCAGTGCAAATAAAACGTTTGCAGTTCGTTTCTTCTCATAATGTTTCAAAGGCGGTGAGGTTGGCCGCCTTCGAAAACAATTTGAATAATTCTCAATAATTGAAAACATCAGCTATTGAAAACATTTCCTGATGTACGTACGATAAAAACCATTGACATTAATGACAGACGTACGTTCGATACTAGCCATTAACTTTGATGCCAGACGTACTTACGATTACAACCACTTAAATTTGATGCCAGACGTACATACAATAATTAACATACATTAACAATGATGTCAGACGTACATACATTAACAATGATGTCAGACGTACATACGATTAAAACCATTATCTGCGATGCTAGACACGTACGATAACAACCATTGACGCTGGAACCTTCACACGGCACGTCGTGCGCTTCCAACCTTAAATGTAAATCTCTCCGAAATGTTTCTGTCCGTAGCACTGATACGCCCTCTTGACTTGTCTCCTGGATACATTTGTTAAAGGTTTGGTTTTGATCTTTTCACATATGGATGTTTTAGTTACGTTGTTCATTTATTATGTAAGGTTGTTGTGTTTGGTTGTGCCATTATTAATGAAGGATTTTATCGTTAGGTTTTTCGTTTAGTAAGTAGGTTTGTTTGGTTTCGTCTCTATTATATAAAAATGTTTATGATTGAAAGTGCCTTTATTATGATAAGAAGTTCGTGTTGTAGTTGCTGCTATGGCGCGAGTATCAACATTTTGCTTAATAGGCATCTCGTAACCAATATACTTTTATTTGTCTTATCCAGCAGCAAGAGCCTCATGCATCAAGAAACTGGTTAGATATTTCATATCCTCCCTTCAGCCTCAAACAAAGGATCCAGGTATTGCTTCAGAATGAAAGAACTGCATTACTCTCATCTCTAGTCTCATTATGGGTAAATTTTTCTGAACTTTAGATATGGATATGAATTGCCTATTTTAATCAAGGTAACGTAGATTATTTCGCTCGTATTTTGATGACATGTAATCATGTTATCAACTACAATACATAATGATATTCAATCTCAGTTAAAAAATTAAATGAATTACAACACAAACTTTAATCCAGAACAGTTTCATGTACTGGAGTTTTTCCCATTATATATGTACTAGAAAGTTCATCAGACATACAAATAGTTTTCCCTTTGCAAAAAATGTTAGTTCAGCTACAAAATTAAATGGCCTAGACATTACCCCAGTTGAGTTCGTCTTCATCGAAAATATCTCCTACCCTCGGGTGTATGAACACAAGAAGTATTTCATGAAACACAAGAATTATTTATCCACAAAACTACGATCACCATAAAACGTCCAATAACGATAAAAATCAACGATGAGAATAAAAAACAGAACAGAAGCAAATATTGAATCCCACAACCCGGCTGTCCTGCTGGCATGCACGCATTACACGTCTGCCTCGGGAGGAAATATAACCTGGAGTGCGCTTCGTTTTGCATGACAACAACAGCACTTTTATTTCACTGTGATAAGATATCTTATTCCCTTCGTAGCCATGAATATACTGTACATTCTTGACTTCTTTTAACGGTACAATAATTATTCATATCTTGTAATAAGTTACAACTTCTCTTTTCACAAAATTAGTTCATGAGTTTCCTCCCTGTCAAGAATACACTGCGGCGAAAAATGTCGCCATCAATGAACGAACAATTCATCTACGTTTTTTAAATTCTGTATTGTAAATTCTTCTAGTTAACAAATTATGGCCATCGCCAGCAAATTAGCGTTGCAAATTTGAACCCAATATGAAAATACATCATATGAGACCATGTATTAAACACCTGCTTTCCATCGATAGACCACTGATAACTTTCTCTGGTTGATTTGTGAAATATATATATATATAGTCCAATATGGATAACCAGCGCATGAGCTTAAAATTTTAATTCTTTACACGTCTAGAAAATATTCGGGTGCTGCTTTGAAAGTCTTCCAAAATAAGATCCGTAAGCCTAAGAAAGATCGCAGGCAGGCTGGAGAGGCTTTGATTAGCTGCCGAATTTTTCAGGAATTTTAAACGAAATTTGTTTTAAAACGAAACGAAAGCGCATCCAAATCAGCTTCCTACGCCATTATTCCCAGCCTATTTTATGCGCATAATTACATTTAACGTGATCATTGAATTCTTGAAAATGATTGGTGTCTGAAATTGATAAAAATAATTATGTTTGTACGTTTTATAAACGTCTCTGTTCAATTTTTACCGGAAACACGCAATTTTTAATTAAATTTTCGACTGATTTGCAGACAAATTTTTAATATTAAACACAATTTCTAAACACTAAGTTTTTTCTGACTAAAAATTTTAATAAAAACTACGGTGCATTTGATTAGCATTAGCATTAGGCTTAAAATTAAGAGTTATTAATTAGCTTGATTAGCATTAGGCTTTAAAATTAAGAGTTCACACACTTTTTACACGCAAGAAACAACATGAAGCTTCCTTAAATATTGATTCTATAACATTTCCCTCACTGTTATAGGCATTCAATTCTCAAGTCCCTTCATGGTCGGAAACGAATAAGTTAGTCAGGGTATGTTCGAAATTGTATCATTCTCACGAAATAACATGCAGACCGTTGCATTTCTTAGAAAATATCCTTCCTATTTTCATCAATTTCTAATATTTTCGTGGAATAAATTTATACAATAAAAATCTAAAATAATTTCACGAAAACTTATCAATTTGAAATCCAAAGACTATCAATCAATTTAAGAAAATTTATTTCATATTTCCTGCGGCATGATTTGAGAAAGAATTCTTTAAAATCTTGTATTTTGGGGCTACCATTACACTTATTTACTATTTGTCAGTGCACAGTAGCGTTAATATGTAAAACTTAAACCTTCTACAAATAATGTAAATGATTGTGTAAAGAAATATCATTAAATTTCGCATAAAACGTGTCATAATCACAGGTATCATGGTTTTCTGACTCTTACATGCCCCGTGTCCAGCTATTGAGGGGTTATATTTTACCTGCAAAAACCCTACAGCTGGGCAAGGAACCAAGCAAAGTTCTATGAAATTCTCCGTGTCCAGCTATAGACCTGCTTTATTTTAGCTGCCAAAACACTACTGACTGGGAAGGAACCAAGCAAAGTTCTTTGTAATTCTCCGTGTCCAGCTATAGACCTGCTTTATTTTAGCTGCCAAAACTCTACTGACTGGGAAGGAACCAAGCAAAGTTCTCTGAAATTCTCCGTGTCCAGCTATAGACTCGCTTTACTTTAGCTGCCAAAACTCTACTTACTGGGAAGGAACCAAGCAAAGTTTTTGAAATTCCGTTGGCATCGCGACGTCAATTCAAGGCAGGCTCGAGACGCTCCTGAGGGGCCGGTGTTTCAAAGATTCCTCGATGTCAGCGGTGGTAGACATTCCTGGTGCCATCGACTTCATGATGCGCGTGAGCAGTGCAAGGAATTCATTTAAAACACACACAAATATTTTCTTGCAGTGTTTGGTATCATTGATCAACGATACCGAACACCTTCGAAGTGTTCAGTATCATTTAAAACACACGCAGCATCGTCATGTGGCACAGCAGATACCTTCGATGTGTTCAGTATCATTTAAAACATACGCAACAGCGTCTTGTGGTATGGCAGATACCTTCGAAGTGTTCAGTATCATTTAAAACACACACAACATCGTCATAATTTACTGCAGAAACCTTCTAAGTGTTCGTTATGTAACATTGTGGTGTTTTTATAATGCCTGTGCACCATAAGTAGCAATGATGCGCCCGGAATGTCGTGCGCGTATACTAGTGCAGAAGTAAAATTCAGTTTAAATGCTCAGCTTTTCGATCTATCCCCCGTAGCTCAATGTTTAATTCGTAGCTCATTAACGGGTAGACCAGAATTTTTTCAGGCATTTTTTTAACTTGTGTCTTAACCCATTTAGCGCCACAACAAAGATTTAGACCAAGACAAATGATGTCCCGCGCCGATGCCGCTGCCGCTGCGTTGCAGCGATAAACCAAAGCTGCTCATCAAAACAATGAAAAAAGTAATGGACACGAAGAGGGAGAGAAATTATCAAAGAAAATTAATTTGTTACCGCGTCCAGACTGTTTTACCACACATCAAGTTATTGCCGACCTTTGGGACTAGGTGCATTTTGTTTGGAGACTATATCAATTTATCACTGTGATTAAAGACGATGTTAAACCTTCCAGGTATTAATAAAGTATAAGTAACAGCATCTGGAGTATAAATTGCAAATTAAATTGAAATAAATTACATAATTAAACCGCAGATCATGATAGCAAAAAAAATTCCATCGGATGTGAGAATTCTTGCTCTCAATTTGAGGTGGCTGGCCCTCTTTCACTGGACGCAAATTGATACGCCTAACTAACTTCATATCTTTCGGATTCAGTGATCAAACTTGACTGATTCTTCATTCTTTTAAGTGCCTCAATAATTATTCATAGTTTTAGCCAACCTTATCCGGAAGGCTCAGTTTTTAGTCTGAGCCTCAATCCTATGAGGGTAGCAAAACTGCGAATATTATTCCAGTTTCAACAGATTATCTGGTCGTTTCATCTACTTCAAAAGCACGCAACTGGTAACTCCATCCCAGTAAAATTTTGGAGTCAGGTTTGGGGCGCCTAAAAATTGCGCCCAAATTTGGAGTCAGCAGTTTGGGCGCCTAACTCTCCCTTAGAAGGGGAATCTGTCATGAAGCGGCCACCTTACAAAATTCGGCCGTTATTTAGTAGCCTTTTGCGGGAATCTGTTACCCGATAGGCTAAATCAGCATAACATAACCGAAAAGAGCAGTTGGTCAAGCGGCTTCATGATAGCCTGGTCAGCCTTTGGTATTATAGCGAATCATGACCATCTCCCGCTCATTACATGGCGGCGTGCACACGTACGTTTGTTAACTAAGGGGAACCTTATTTCAAACAGTTATTTCCAGGGGAACCATATTTTATTGAGAATTAGTTGCTAGAAAAAAATGCTCCTCATACGATGGATCAAGATGAGAATTGACTTAATCGAATTTTTTAGCTTTCGTGGTATTCAGATAGTAATTACATTACATGTATGACAAAAATTGTTTTTCGACCAAAAGATGCCTCTATTTTTTACCTTCTAATATTTATGAACATGAGGCTGCTATTTTTTTATTGAAGAACAGGCATTTTACGTTGCGTCGGCTGCTCAATAGATGCTCATGTATAAGTGAAAGTAAGTATTTTAAACTTACCGTATACTTTTATGAAAACGGTGAATGCGAGTTTCAACAGATTATTTTATTTTTGACGATAAAGACAGTAGCAACTTGAAGTTTTCGACATTTTAAGTGTACGAGCCGTTTCAAAGCTCAGCCTGTAATGGCAGAGTAAGCTGCTGGATTATGTTTTCCACATGGCTATCGAAGATAACTTATAAATAGAATGTAAGCTCTTTCCCGCTTTTAAACCTGAACTTGAACTCAAAATTTGATTAACAATTTGGTGTGTGTGTGTTGACGATGCGTGTTCAGATCCCTTGAATGACAATACGAAATTAATTCTATTTATTTTCTTTTGTGTGGGCAAATTTATCGGAATTTCCTATTTAAGTGCATTAAATGTGTAATTAATTATCAGCAACACAGTTGCGAGCAGATAAGTTAAAGATAAAAAATTAACAATGACAATATAAAGATTTATCAACAAGATAAATAATTTATTTCTGAATACTACAATACATTTCGGTTACAGGCAGGTGTTGATGTGACTTGAGTAATTTTTTATATTATCTGCCAAAGTTTTACAATATGCTTACATTAATCATCGGTCCCATAGATGTCACAGTACATTATTCATCAGAATTGTTTTCTAGATATAAAGTTGAGCTTTTGTTACTTTTCTTTTTGCGCTTACAATTCTTCTGTCAAAATATAATTTCTTGGGCAATATTATCATTTGCTGTTGAACAATGTCGTCCTGTCCTGGTAGAATAATGTAAACTGAAGGTGAAAATTTATCATCATTCCATAATTTCGAATAATATTCATGAAGAATATCTTCGTATAGTTATCGAGACACGTACTACTGATCTTTAAATTTGATAAATTTTTTTTTTACTGCAACTTTTGGCGTGTCCACAAACACGTATCATTCGATTTATGGAGGCTGAAGAAATCTGATGCTGACTTCATTTCTGTTGATACGATTTCATATAAAAGTTCCCATCCCCATCCCCATTATTATCATTCTAAGCGAACGGTTTCAGAATCCGTAATTTAAAGTTGAAAATCGCAGTCCATTCCATTAGACTTAAAAAAAAAACTCGCGATAAAGAGCCTCTGAGGGAGATACTTTTATTGAAGTCCCGGCAACACATTAGCGTACAGTTTCTAGTCAAAATATAACCGGTATTATATGCATGAGTCAATCCCATCGCATGAGATTTCGAAAGCAAACAAAGGCAGGTTTTAGTGGGACTTTTCGTTTACTTCTTTGCTTATTGACGCGGACTGTAGCCTGGATTTAGTATTTCGAATCAGTCTTGAATTCGGAAAACGAAATGTTCATTTAGACACGTTAATGTTTGAGCTACAGCAGGTACTGGTGAAAAATTGAAACGCGGAGTTACGTATTATAGACGAAGTACTATTTCTGAGCAGTCCTACCATGGAACAAACGGCCTAAACTTGTATCCGGATAGAATGTTCGCTACTCTGGCAGGAAACTATTTTGTATTAACATCACATAATTTACTCCTGGTTATGTATTGCAATTATTTTCAATACCAAGATATGTAAGCATGTGCATTTTTTTATGCATGTCGTGAAAGACTTGGCAGATATTCATAATAAATAAATCCATTTAATTTTGAGGAGACTGGCGAACATCCTGCCACCCGGTATTCATGTTCAAATTCTAGTTTGAATAGACAAAATGGAATTAAAAAATTTAATTGGAGGTCGATGCCGGAACCTTGCGTTCCGGTGACCTCACGATCCCTGCTGTTCAATGGCACCTGTAACCTGGCTTACTTCTTTCTTCTTTTTAGCGCATTTTCTCATATATGAAAAAAATGCACTATTGTGCTCGCCATGTCCGTCCGTCCGTCCGTCTGTCTGTCTGTCCGTCTGTCCGTCAGTCCGTCTGTCCGTCCGTCTGTCCCTGACCTCAAGTTTTCGTCGACGAGAAATGCGCTCTCTGTCACTCACTGCAGTGAGTACTGAGTTATATTTTTTTCCTTCCTCTATTCCTATTGTTAATTAAATGTTCAGCAACTGTTTCAATTTGCATCCTGTGATGCTTGTGTTAGTGCATCCACGATATATTCTATAGCTAAACTAGCTATGTACCGTTATTTAGATTTTCCAGCTTCTCTGGACATACGGTTGGAGTAGCTAGTAGTTCTGAATTACTTTACACAAGTCTTGAACAGAGACTTTTCTCATCATGGACAAGAATTAGTTACGATTGAATGGAATAAAAACAATTATTCACCTTACCCATCGAATTTGCTGCCACATTGATCGCTGAAAATTCTGCATTTGAATTATTTCGGAAAATAATCTTGAATTAATTCGTATAAAAATCTCATACAGTGAAATATCATATCTGAATGAATTGATATTGGGACAAAATTGTGCATACTTTTTTCAATAAATTTTATTTCAAGACTCGATTCTTTTAATTCAGAGAGAGGAAAATTTTCAAAATATGGGTCATTCGGACATCAAACATATTAATATAAGTTGCAAAAAATTCTACTTACTACCAGATTTTCAGTTTACAGAACTAATAAAAACGAATGAACTACGATATGATTACGAAAAAAAGTGATCAGAACTCGTCTGTTGCTGACAGTTTAGACTTTAGAACATACATCTAATATAGCGGCAGTGCTGCATGGAGTTATCGGCCAATTATTCGTGATTGCGCTTCAGTCCTTGTTAATACGAAACATAAAATGGAGGAACCCTTATTTCTCATCGGCTGAACTCTACAAAGACTGGGCATAAAAACCTTTATAACTCCACATTACTCGGATAGTTATTGATAAAAGTCCACCGCACAGCCGCTAACGATAGAGCGTCGTCATCATGAGATCATCAATGCCTTGATGGCTGAGGTGTCAATGGAAATAAAATTATTAATGTTACAAATTCCCGTTTTATCTATGTTCTTCGAAGTTAACACCCTCATATATCACTAAAAAATGGTGCAATATAGGTTCTTTGTACAGTGCTACCAAGTTCGAAGCATTGAAAACCATTTTCCAATATCTGTACTTCTGTTCCAAAAATTTTTATTAGAAATGAAGCTTAAAGTATCATTTCTTATCTCTCTAAGCTCACAATATTCATGGTAATATTAGTCAATAAAATGTGCAACCAGTTCTTTGCATAAATTCCGAGATTATATTTTAAAATTAGGTCCTTGAATTCCATTTATCTCGAAATGTCAATAGAGCAACATTTCTAATGGTCGGTCAATGCAACAAACTAATCACGCCTATAGCGACCCAATCAATGAAAGACGAGTTTCTATTCTAACGAGATTTCAAACGGAACAAGTGATTTTGAACGCGATTTCATTAGGAGCGACAGTGGCGCTGAGGCCGCCCTGACGATATTGCAGAAATTGCCTCCCAGTAACCTGCGCTGGCGACAGCGAGGCCTGAACCAGCGAGGGACTTCAAACCAACCAGCCTGCATGGCGCTCGGGGGCACGATGATGTAATTGCGTCGATCTTAATTTCAGTGTCGATCCTAATTTCAGTGTCGATACTAATTTCACTTCGATCAAGGACCTCAATATTGGTTGGCAAATGAAATTTTGATTGACTTGTTCATTTTTGGTTGACCGACAATGTTGACAGAAACTGCTTCGGTTAAAAGAAATAGTTTCGATTTTCAAAAGCAATTCCTAATGGAGGGTGCTGAATAGGGTTGAAGGTAGCAGTTACCGTTAGGAAATAAGTTTGAATTGACATTAGGTGCCTTTAATGTAAAGTAATTCAGTTGGCAAAATTCGTTTCAGGCAACAAAAAAATAGAATAATAAACTCTACGAAAAGGCAGTTTTAATTATACGAACATCTTTCCGAAAATCAATGCTGTGATAAAGTGATTGTACAGAGACTTAAATTTTCTCCGTTAACCCTAAAAGATAACGTTGGAATTCAAAAGTTAATTTGACGCTCTTAATTCGATTTAGCATCTCTGCTTGAATGACACAAGTCCTAACTAAATAATCGTCTTCACCGCATACAACCGTCTTTATTTTAACCTAGACTCACTGCATTCTGAACCTATTCATACATTTGATTTTCTCCTCCATGCACTGATATTATTTTATATTAATCACTGTTTTTATCAATCAATCACTGTTTTAATTAATCACTGTTTTCTTTGTGTGGGTGAGTTTATCATTAGGAATTTTTATCGGAGCAAGTCCCCAATACTAAACGTTAACAACTGTCTATGTACATGTTCTAAAATCCCAGAGTTATTTTTGCTTGTCCACCTAAAGAGTCGTTATTGTTATAAAAAAAAACAGAGGTCTTCGTTCTGCTCCCTAGGAGCAGCCTGCAATCCTTAGCTTGCTGACAAGCGCAATTCTCCATGCTAATTAGCAGGACACTCTCAGAAAAATATCGCGGCTATTAGAATGAATTAGAGCTTTTAATATTAATTTCTTTTATTCTAGGCAAATAGTTATCACAGAAGCCGGGCCAGATATATATATATATATATATATATATATATATAGCCATAATTTTCTTTGAAAATTAATGAAACTTGGTGCAGGTCTGGTACATGCTCAGTGGACTCATTTTTGCTTGAAAATTTTGAGAACCCCTTGCTTCTGTTCAGTTTCGCACGTACCTACCGAATTAACGACAAATTTTCGCAAATTTTACTTGAATTAAAATCTTGAAATCAAAGCACACAGAAAGAAGTCACGTTTTTGTCTTGATCTCGGATGATCCGCAACCCAATAACTTATTTCTACTCCGGATAAATACAGTGGAAAATTACTTCGCGCCCTGAGCAGTTTGGGTATAAGGTTATCGGTGATTTACATGAGATTTGCCTGCTGCGCCTCATCGACGGTTAATCGATGACAGCCATCTATACTCGTCACCCTCTTGATTCATTGGTGTTTTACTACCGATTTGTTGCAAATGTGGCCACCCACTAATACGTCACCTATAGTCTACCATCGTCACCTATAATCCTTGATGCACCACCATTAATTTTTATTTGGAAAATGAAATTTTCAGAAATATTTCAGTCATTCTAGTTTATTTCTATAAAATTTTAATTATTTTATAATATAAAACATCTTAGAGTTCAAATAAGTCTTTTCATCAGAAATATTAAGCGCGACGAAAGATGCGCGAAACTTATATCAGTTTAGTTTAGGTCATACTTTAGTATAGTTTAGTTCATACTATTATAAACTTTGTCTTCTTTCATAATTTTTTTAATGGGAAGAATTCAAATTGAACCCCATTCAAAAGTCGGAATCATATAAAGGGCCATCTAACTTGTAGCAACATTATGATAATTACTCATTTCTTGGATCACTCATTTCTATCCCAAAAGTACCAACTACGTACTTACAAACTGCTTTTAATGCACATTTTGTTGCTCGAAAAATTGAACAAAATAAATAACAGGGCCTATACTTTCAAAACTCGCTAAGTGAACGTAAGTACTTACGTGCTATTTTCTTGTCTACGATTGGTGGATTTTGCTTGAAAGGCCGTCAATGATTGGCTGATGAACTTACGATCTCTTAACTTTTTTTGAAAGTATGGACCCTGGTTTCTGGGTTAACGGGAGTGCGATGGACGGCTTACGGCGCACCTTGCAACCTGTATTCCGGTCCGCTTAATGACTCAATATATTCACAGGCCTGGGGCCATACTTTAAAAAAAAGTTGAGAGATCGTAAGTTCATCAGCCAATCATTGACGGCCTTTCAAGCAAAATCCACCAATCATAGACAAGAAAATAGAGTGTAAATACTTACGTTCACTTAGCGAGTTTTGAAAGTATGGCCTCTGGTCCATAAACATTGCAAATGCTTGAACACTAACTCCCTTATTTGAGAACTGCTCCACTGCAGAACGTAACGCTGCTCCAGCTCTGTAGTTTATATCTTCTTTCGCATTTTACTTTGCTTGACATTATTGGGTTTAGGTGTGAAAATTGTCAGGTACAGATGAGGGGATATTGAAGTAAAATTGTGAAAGATATTAGGGTGAAAGTGTGAATTATATTAAAATGGAGATGTAAAGGATATTATAAGGTACAGATGTTAGGGATACTTTAAGGTACATATGTAAATAAAATTAAGGTAGAGTTATTCATGGAACAGATGGAGAATATTCATGGAACAGATGAGTAGGACACTATAGGGTACAGAGGTGAGAGATACGATCATCCAATCATTAGAGACGTTAGTTTTCGAGCCTACTTAAGTAGAACAATAATGAATGAAAAACTGTTTTCATTATCGTCACACTCAATAATACAATGCGTGGAAAATATGTTACGAGAAGAATGAGCTATTTACATGGCACGTATGGGAAGATGATTGGATACAAATAACAACATCATATTAACAAGACACCACACCTCCATTTGTAAATGTGATACCGGTCCATTTTGCATTCGTGTATTCTCATTATTTTGCCGTAGGTTTTATTAATACCGCTGAAGACTAAGTATAAATTATTGCAGGATTATCAGAATTTAAGTACAAGGTAAGTATGAACGATAGTTAAAAATAGCGATGATGCGTCGAAATTTTGTTGGCTGCGTTTATGCGGGTGACAGCGTACATTTTGTCTATAATACGAGTATTGGTGGCAGATATAAATTAAGGCACAAAAATTAATATGACACACTTATACTCTGTATCTTCCTAACGGGAGTCCTAACACAGCTAGAGGGGGCTCCATTCCTTAACTGGAGCTTCAAAAATTCTCCCGCTTTAACAGAGCTGGACAACAAATAGCTCGAATGAAGCAGTAAACTTCAACCCGCTGTAGCTCTTGAGAAAAAGCATCTAATTTGGCAATGCAAATGCAATCGTAAACTCTTTACGATCAGTAAAAAGTGTCAAGGCAAAGCCAACGAGCGCGTGCTGGCCCGTGGACTTTGTGTTAGGCGCTCGCTGCGTACAGTACTGCTCGGTATAGTACTGTGTGCTGCTCAAATACAGTCTACTGCTCACATAATATAATCACCATTACAGTATTATTAAAATCACACAATTTATAATTCAAATTCAGTCTACCTCTTAAATACAGTCTACTGCTCAGATAATCATCACAGACAATGCATTATTCGAATTCAGTTGCCCCGTAGGTTCCGAACCAAGATGGTTGCCCCGTAGTTTACTGTTAAAATACATTAAACTTTTCAAATATCAAAAAAATAATTTTCGCACTATAAAACGAGGGAAAAACTTTCAAAGCGGTTCATTACATGTTTTTTTGTAGTTTTTCCATTTCCCTAGATCTTCGCTTATAATAATCTCACTGGAAATTAAATAATAAGCTGCAGGGTGCGGAGTGACATCAGTTATGCCAGGGAATGTAAGTGTCCGGGAGCTGTCGCTGCTCTGGCAGTTCATTTGCCCGCGAAAATATTTGCCGTGTCAAGCACGCAGCGCTCACTGGACGGTGAAAAAATTACAGACTGCCGGATGCATAAAAACTGTAATATATTTTGAAATAATATAATATGGAAAAATTAAAATAAATCAAGTAAATTTATAGAAAATAAATTTTGTCTCACGCTTGTAAAATTTTTCGGAAAATTTCATTAATAATGAGTATATAGTTTCTGTACCACTACCAGTGAAAATAGTAAATACAATAATGTGGATAATAGAATTTCTACAATGTATTTAGGCCCTAACTGCACCAAAACAATGCCTAGGAGCGATATAGTTGGCAGTAGAACTGAATTAATTAAATTTAATGAATAGCTCAGGTCACTTCATATCCATGCTTGCATGAAGTATAAATAATATTTGATTTAGTTTGAAGTCTGAACCTAATAAAAATATTCGCCAGTATGATTATTAGGATCATAAAGAAGATGAATTTTTTGTCTAAGAAAATCGAATTATACGCGCTAAAAGTCTAGGCCACAAGAATGCAAATTATTAATGAATAAAAATTTTCTGGATATTAATGAGGGTAACTCAAGGTCTCAACTTTTTTTGGATAAAAAATTCTAGATCCTCTAGTCTTGCAAGGGCCTTGGCTGTCCCTAGGCTAATTGATAGACGGAAGTTTTCAGCCCACCGTAAAAAAAAACTGGAACAAAACTGAGCGCTCCATGCTTTGTTCACACGAGCGTCGCAATTTAAACCGTAGGATAAACTGTAAAGCTGATGGTAATCCTATGCAACTCTATCATCGGCGGGTTCTTCAGAAATTATAAAGATCTGATAACATTTTTGTAACCTCGTTCATTAGCGAGAGGATTTTCGTTAATTATTGCAGACTTCAAGGAATTTCGAACTTTTTGTTAGAAATTTTTTCATATTTGAATCAGTTCGTTTCATTAAAAATAATGCAGATTTTTCTTAAAATTTCCTTTATAATTTTAAATTTAATTTTTTAATAATTTTTCCTCAAAATGCCTGACCATTCAAACTACTGTTGCTTCTAATCATTTTAAAATTTCACCAGAAGAATAAGGTTCCTAAATTTGCGACGCGTTTCTCTCAACGTTGAGCATCTTCAGGCAGATTCTATGAGACGCACCGAAGATGAGGATAGATGTACTTTTAAGCTAAATTTAAATCGGTGTAAATGCTTTGAATCTCCCGCCTCTGGCTTTCTTGTGTACAAAAATTGCTCATTATTGAACGACATTATAATAAGTACCCAGGTCTAGAAGATTTTAAGTAAATTCTCTCCTCGAATTACTTTCATAGTTAAATTTTACTTTTACAAGTATATTTTTATATTATATAGTGCTTCGTTGTAAATGGCGATAATCATCACAACTTATCAATTTTACGTACGAAAAACGTTAAATTCAAAGCCAAAATGCAACGAAAATTAAAAAAGAAAACATTTACCTTAATTTCATTATCACTCGATCCAATTTCTAATTTACAATTTCCATTTTAACGGATATTACCAACATTTTTTGAAAATGCTGGAAAAATGCATTCATAATAAGCCTTCGAACAAAAAAAAATTCAAGGCCATCCTACGATCGCGCATGGACAGAGCCGGCGAATCTTCAGTCTCATCGTAAGGAGCAAACCTAAACCTGTTTACCTGTCAAAGCTCGCGCCAAGATCCACTAATTGAAGTAAGCAGCCGTGCGGGAGAATCTCTACGTAAAGCTTGTCTTATTTCGAGGAATCCTGGCGACACTCCACAAAGAAGCACCTGGACCGAGAGTAACGCTATTCTTGGTGTGATATGAGCTCTCTTAGCCTTCAGTGTAACTGTGGCAGCAAAAACTTTCCAAAGCTTCTTTGTGCCAGAAGTTATCGGCATAATTGATGTCTCCACACCTTGCACCTCCATCTCTCCCTAGCCCCAACCTTCCCCTTGATATCTCTCACTTTGTCCCTTTCCCTGCCAATCTAACTGTCATTCTCCCTGTCCCTCTCCCTAGCTGTCCCTCTCCCTGTCCCTCTCCTCATCCCTCTCCCTGTCCCTCTCCCTGCCCATTTCCCTGCCACTCTACCTGTTCTCATAGATCAATTCGCCTCTGGAAAATTCAAAACAGTCACTATTTTCTGATCGAGTCATGAATTTTCGAGATGGTATATACACTTTCACTGTACATTTCCAATGCAAATTCAGATAGTTTCATTGCCAAAATCCAAATGATTGCAATAGACCTGCAAATGTTGAGTTTGTTCTAAGCTGGAGTATAGCTTATCTTCGCAATTACTCGTCTGGAGACGATCGTGACTCGAACAATATAGCGCCAGCATCTCGGCATAAAGTCAAGCGAGGAATTGAATGTAAGAAGTAAAAGTTATTGAAAATTAACAAATAATTTCATTGTAAATATATATAGTTTGCCTCCACTATTTGTTACATAGAACGAAGGAATAAGTAACTACTGAGAGATTGGTCATTTAGCAGCCTTCAAAATTACTTTAAAATTAAAACATTAAATCAACATGGTACGCGTGTTATGTAGTCTCTAACCAGCCTCTTACAAGTACTACAATGCAGAGAATGCAAACGCCGCTCTGCAACAACATAGTACGCGTGTTATGTAGTCTCTAACCAGCCTCTTACAAATCCTACAATGCAGAGAATGCAAACGCCGCTCTGCAAGTAAATAAAACATTAAATCAACATGGTACGCGTGTTATGTAGTCTCTAACCAGCCTCTTACAAATCCTACAATGCAGAGAATACAAACGCCGCTCTGCAGGTAAATAAAACATCAAATCAACATAGTATGCGTGTTATGTAGTCTCTAACCAGACTCTTACAAGTCCTACAATGCAGAGAACACAAACGTTGCTCTGCAAGTAAATATCTTGATAGAGAGCGCAGCAGATCGTCTATTGAATTCCCATGCAAATGACTGCGCTGTGCGGACAGGCAAGAATGCCGGAGTGTCTCGTAGCTGTCGTTACTTCGTCAGGAAGCAGCAACTTGGTGCATTGAACTTAGAAATCAAAGTTCATTATCGCCTCGTAACAATTATACTTAGAAATGACAGCTTTGCGAATCAAATTTCCTCTAATCTTATTTCATAAGTAATGAATCGCAGATTCCGTGTTTGATCGATGTAGTTCGCTCGATCCGTTCGATCAGTTCGTTTCAGTCAATGCAGAATATAATAGTCAGTGAATTTCCAAAATTGCTTTTATTATAAGGAAGTCGCGATAGCAAATAGTCATGGACGGTCATCTCGCAGTTAATTTCTTAATATATAACAGTTTATTTAATATTCTTCAGAATATGAAACGCTGTTCACTAAGCAAACATAACTACCTCTACAATTACTACCATTCAGTAGTCACTTTACAACATGTGACTAAGGTACATGTCTTTAGAGTGTTTGAAAATTTGATCTTTTAACGGGTTAATCAGACAAGAAAACAAGGCTAAACTCCTTTGTTTCTAATGGAGCAAATGTAGCATGCGGCTTCAGGTAAACATAAGGTTCTTTGCAGTATTTAATTGAAGAATAATTTGTAAATTAGTACGTTGAAGTACGCGTTTAAAGCGTTAAATAGCACTAATAGTTTCAATGTATCTAGCGAGTCAGCATATAAACATCACTTGGTTAATGTTCAATAAATAATAAATATCATACTAAATCATAAATATAATTATGTGTGATTTAACACCAATTCAATATCCGAAAGTAATAAAATCTTTCTTAAATCGCTAATTACTCGAAAATTTGCCGGCATTCTACAGGAATAAAATTGCCAAAACCATTTAGCAAATTGTCATGTGGGAGCGGTACGAGCTGCTGTATATATCTGCTGAGGGGCAAAAAATGAATCCAATTTAATACCACCTAAAAAATAATAGTTTTTCCTCGTGTTGGAATTGAACAAATTTCTGTAACTTTTGACACGCCAGATCATTAGAAACAACGATGATCAAACAGCACAAATGCTTGACGTCACAACAGTTGCATCAAAGATGATAGCGAATTAAAACGACAAAAATCAAACATCTTGCACCCATGAGAAAATGAACATCAAATTATTGCAGGTAATCATGAATGATTCAGTCTCATGCCAGCACGGCCACGATAAGAGAATCTACGCCGCCCGGAGGAGCCACGATAAGAGCGACAGTACGGTCACGATTCGAGCCCATGCACGATCGCATCACGCCACGATACGGGCATCAGTGCCGTCACAAAAAGGACAATAATGATACGAGTGTATGTTTGGCCACTTCACGACCACTATACAAGTGCCAGCGCGGCCACAGAACGGCCACGATATGATTGCCAGCGTGGCCACAGAACGGCCACGTTACGAGGGCCAGCGCGGCCACAGAACGGCTGCTATGCGAGCGCCAGCGCGGCCACAGCATGGCCACGATACGAGTGCCAGCGCGGCCACGATACGAGAGCAGGCGCCGCCACTGCTCAGCAATGGATTAAAACATGAATATTTGTGATGTGTGACATCCGTGCCTACAGAGCTCCATTAAAATCTCGCATGTATTAATTATGAGAGATTGTGAGAATTCTAGTTTTCCAGGCTGCATAAATTCAAGCAAATAAACATAAAAATTAAAAAGTTCACTTGACATATAAGCTATGAGAACAGCGTGCAAAATACATTTGTCGAGTTTGAAACACGAGCAAAACCCTTGAGAGACAAATTTCATGAGCACAAACCGTGCGCCGCTTCGCCAACTCTGTATTGCGTTATTTTTTTTATGTCAAGCATTCGTGTCAAGCGAAGCCTCGTCCGGCGCAGCTATGATTTATACTACTATGTTATGTCAAGTAACAATTACATGCGCTCTATTCAAGCGTGTTACAAAGAGTTAACGAGCTACGCCAAGCGTGCCTCTAAATTTCAAAATAATTAATCGAAGCAAGGTTGACCTGAAATGCCAGGATAACATACCGGATAAAATGTCAGAACAACGTTCCATTAATCAGGCGCAGCCTTCCGAGCAGCGCCGTTACAAATTCTAGTTTTTAATTAAAATTTGTAGAAAAACATGGAATTTAAGTGCAAGTTAATTCATATTAATTCTGACGTGCAGAATTTTGCAGAGCAAGACAAGTAAACACGAAAAGTAATATCCCGAAACCTATTTTCAGTTATAAAAAAAACAAATAATGAACAGCTGATCAACAATGAATGAGGAATCTACAGAAGTAAATGAGATACAATTGATACACAAATATAGTGTGCGCAAAACTGATTATTGGGCATGTGTGGCATAATAGTATGCGCAAAAATGATTATTAGGCATGTGTGGCTTGTTAGTGTGCGCAGAAATGATTATTAGGCATGTGTGGCTTGATAGTGTGCGCAAAAATGATTATTGGGCATGTGTGGCATGATAGTGCGTGTAGAAATGATTATTAGGCATGTGTGGCTTGATAGTGTGCGCAAAAATGATTATTGGGCATGTGTGACATAATTGTGCGCGCAGAAATGGTTATTAGGCATGTGTGGCTTGATAGTGTGCGCAAAAATGATTATTGGGCATGTTTGGCATAATAGTGTGCGCAAAAATGATTATTAGGCATGTGTGGCATGATAGTGCGCGCAGAAATGATTATTAGGCATGTGTGGCTTGATAGTGTGCGCAAAAATGAATATTGGGCATGTGTGGCATGATAGTGCGCGCAAAAACGATTGTTAAGCCTGTTTGGCATGATAGCCTAACCAAATGGATTTTAGGAGTGTTCTGGCAGGACAATTTCCCGCAAAATTGGTTTTTGGTAGTGTTTTGTCACGATGTTGTAGGCAAGAAAGGATATCAAGCTTTCTTTGACATGATTGTGTGCGCAGAAAGATTTATTGGCGTCTTTTAGCCTGATAAAGTACCCAAGAGGAGACAGTGAACGTGTTGTGGCATGATATAGTGTCCCCAAAAGGGGATGTTGATCGTTTTGTGGCATGATGGTGCTGATTTGACATGTATAGGACTCCTTCTCAAGTTGAGGTGACGTATTGAATGAGATATTTTATGTTTGAAGGAACGAAGAAAAATATAGAATGCTTTCAACATCTGTTAGGGAATGAGTTAAACACTTATGGGATTTAGTTATGCTACTGAAAAATAAATATTGTGTGTGTTTTTCAATCAATGCGGAGATAATTAGAACTGATTTGAGTTGATATAGCAATCCATTTGCAGGAATATCGACGGTCAACTCCAGCCGGTAACTTGATACGGAAAATATGGAAATGATTATTTTTTATTATAAAGAAAATACAAGAATCAACGACAGGCCTATTCTTCGATGCAAAAGATACCATACTGATATGAAGAGTTTGGGTTCATTTGGCTGATTCCACAGACGCTTCATTCTCGTGTGAACCAGCTGTAGATTATGAACCATCTGTAGATTATGAACCATCTGTAGATTATGAACCATCTGTAGATTATGAACCATCTGTATATTATGAACCATCTGTGGATTATGAGCCATCTGTAGATTATGAAACATCTGTATATTATTAACCATCTGTAGATTATGAACCATCTGTGAACCATCTGTAGATATGAATTAGAAACGAACCTTTTAGAACCAAGCTATGCTTGCCGAAATGTTGAGGATAAACTCAAACAAATCCCTGCGTATCAACGACGCACGAAAGCGCTATCCTGGCTTGTCGTAACAGCGCGCGGCAGAGGAGTAAAAAAAAACCTTCAGCCAGCCGGTGCGCGTAGTTCGGGCGCCTGTGCGCGCATAGATGCATGTGAGCGCTTACTATTTAGGCGCCTCTCGGCACTGACAACGGATAAGAAGGCAGCTTTTAAAATAATTTTATTATTCTATTTTAAAAAAGTTTTACTATTCTATTTTAATAAAGTTTTAATTATTTTAATTTTATGAAAAATTTTTAAGTATTTAATTTAATAAGTTATTTATTTTATTATTTAATTTTTATTTTATAATTCTATTTTATTTAATTACTACTTACAGGTCACGCGCTATCGCAGGGTTGCGTAACTGGTTGCAGGAAGAACTGATGTGTTGGTGAGTGTTGGTGTTCAATTTTTTCTCGCACCGTCAATTAATAACTGATTTAAGTTGGTATACGTGAAATTACTATGTACTTATTTTGCTTACAGAACGCTTATGATATCAGAAGCTCCAGTTAATTCTTTTGGCACATCGTCTGCATAACATTATCAGAAATCATGAATAAGTTAGAATTAACTGTCGATGATGCTCACCGATAACGCAGACTGTAATAGAACGGCTGTATGTTTCAGATCCAATGACTAAAAAAACTCGAGTCAAAATAAACAACAACGATAAAAACTATAAAGCATGCGAAAGTCGTACGTGCGATAAGCCAAATTGTATGCTTGAGTTAAGCTCGGAACTAACGCAGGTGCATGGGAGCGCATGATGCCGTTGTAATCACTTCAGAATTTTTCAGCCATTTTTCTTTGATTTTACTGTTTTTTGCGTCCTGGTACTCATTTGGGCAGTTTTATATCAACCATTAAATTTGAGCTTGCATGCCAAAGATGGCGGCAGTGACGCCCGCTCTGTTCTCTTTATGAAATTCATCAAGGCTTTAATATCAACATGGAGGCCGAATAATGAAGTCGACCTACCTCGGCGGCAGTTTTTCCTCATCCAAATAGCGACATTTTATGCCTAATTAGAAGAATATATTCCAAATTCAAAACACAACAAGATTACCACCTGAGGAATCATTTCAAGAACTAGCGAGGATCCCGTTCCTCACATGACGATAAATTGGGTTCAGTTTATATCAGTGATAATAATTACACTTATTTTCCCACGGGATCTGATAATTTCGTCGATGCATTTTAAGTTCCTTCCGTTGTTCAAACTCAAATTTAATGCACTTTTCATTAACCTCATGTAGACAACAGGATAATTTATACTTTCTGCTGATTTAACAGAGTATTGAGGTGTATAAAGGCTGCTCACGTATTTATAAATTTTTTGGTAGTTTGAACATTTGCCTTTTAAACTGAAATGAAATATTCAAGTAGGCTTCTTAATAGCAAAAAGTGTTTCTTACCTCAATAATAAAAGAACTCTCTATACTCGCACCAATGTATATAGATTAATGGGAACGAACACCTCATTCAATAGTCTCTCTACGTAAATAAGTGATAAAACGTGCAAAAATGAAAAATGTTGCTCAACTCATGAACCTGCTTTTCATTTTTCTTTCTGAAAATTCTGCGTTAATTATTCTTTTTATTTATTGGACAGAGGTGTATTAAAATTATTTTTGGCCCGTTAACATAAAACCTATTTTACTATAGTTCAACTATTTCAGACCTTCAATTTAGTTCAACTATTTCATCCTACATCAATCTAGTTCAACTATTTCATCCTGTAAGAAGGTTATCCGCACTACTTGCCGGAATAGTACCTGTTGTAAGGCCTAGCCAGTCAAGTTAGAGCACTTTGTCTCTGGTGTCTATGTGAGGCTGACTGAGCTATTATAGGCTGCAGTACGCTATTCTCAGGTACAAGTGAATTTGGATTAATGCTCTTCTTTAAGTGTCTATGAATTATTGTATTTTGGATTATAGAAATTATCTTTCTGTGTTGTTCATTTCGAAGTGTATTTATTTGTGTCATTTGTTTGCCTCGGCAGGACAGAGTGAAGTCCCTCTCCTTACTATAGCTATAGTCTCTCAGTAGTCTCTCTATAGTTTAATAGTCTACCTAGTAATGATCGCGATTCTAAACTGTTCTTGAATAAATATAAAAACATTATATCAATCGATTGAACCCAACATCATCAGACATCCTATATATTTCAATAACTCAGTTTTTTTCATTACTATTTTCAAGTTTACGTTTCTGATCACGAGAGCTGGATGGGGGGGGTGGAAGGGGGGGGTGGCTGCTCACGCGCGTAAGAAATTTTTTGCCCAAGTCTAATTTTGGAGGCCAAATTAAGTAAGCATTTTCCTTCCAACTTGTTCTTTATTTTCTTCATTAAGGCTTGCCGTCGGTTTCATGAGATTTCAGACTGTCCCGTGGACTCGAAAGAAATGTCGACTAAATTGAAGCCATCAAACTTCCGTAAAGTTGTTGAAAAATTAACTCATATTTTCGCACTCATGGCAGGGAAGTTGCCACATAAACATCAAATTTGACTCGTAGTGAAGCTTAGAGGAAGAATTGCGAGGCTGGTGGGAACTTTTTTGTCGGTCTAGGGCAAGAGAGTATTTATTTTATTTGGATTCTGGATTATGGTGTAGCATCTTACGCTCAAATTCCACACGCTCAAATTACGCTCAAATCATACCGAGTCCATAGGCCTTTGGAAATAAGCTTGTCTGTAGGTATTTTTGCAGATGTCGACCAAACTTTTGTTCTGTGAGCTTGTAGTCAACCGCTCAGCACATCATTTCTGAGCCCTTGAAGTGTGCAAAATTTAGTCAGCATTTACATTCAGACTTTATTATCACTAGTTTCCATAGTATGTGATCGGACGCATAGCTGTCCACTAGAGCACCGCTTCAGTATTCTGCCACCCTCAGCACCGTCTGGCTCCGAACATTTTGACTTGCTGAGCAAAAATAGCTGTGATGATAGATGATCAGAGCAAACACATCTCTAAAATTTAAATGAGCAAATAAATAGGAAACTCCTATGAATATTTTGAATGCTTAGCGAAAAGCTGCTAGATTGAATAAATGAGTGTCATGCGTGTGTCATAAATTTTTTTGAACCCATACCTGTTATAACAGAAAATTTGTTTCTATTTATCTCCATGAAGTGATTGTTTATATTAGGAATATTCTGTAATATAGTTTACAAATACGCCATATACTGAATTTTTTTCTTAACTTTGCGCTACAATTCGTACGAGATAATAAAAGGAGGACAACATGTAGGTTTCTTTACTGCCTCTTAATTTATTTCATAGCCGCTAGAATTTAGGATCTGCTATTGGAATCTGCCCCACGGATGAGCGATGATTTTCCACGTGCGCGGGTTTGTGTGAAAAAATCTTCACCGAAGAAAAAATCTCATGCGGACTAATGTGAAAAAAATCTTCACCGAACAAAAAATCTCATGCGGACAGTCTCTACTTGTATCCAACAAAAAAATAATACCTGCCCAGCCATCGTCATAATATGATTTAAAACATTATTTGAGAATAATAAAAGTACCTAGATGCAGGAATATTTTCATGAGAGATGCACTTCCTTAGATATCTTTGAAAAAAGAGCGAGGAATTTCAAATCTGGCTGTAGCAGAAGGAACTAGAAATCAGTGGACTTGTTGGTATAAGAATAAAGACACTTGTTATTACTTTGATAGTTATGGTTTGACATCTCCGAATGAGTTTAAAACGCACATGAATAAATGCAACAATTTTTGGTCAGCATATAGAATAGAAAAAAAGTTTTGTGGACACTTATTTAAAGACATGTTAAAGCGACTGGAGTATGAGAAATTTGATTCCATCATATTAGAACTTTTTATGAATGGATATTACAAAGGGTTTTTTATAAAATGACAAGTATTATATCTCGTGATCAACATGAATCTTTTATAAACTTGCATTAGGGTGAGAAAGAAATAAAGTGTCTTATTGAAGCATTTCCCTGAGATTCTCTGAAAACTTCAACTGAAACTCTTCGCAATGAACATTCCACCTTCAAATCAATCATTACAGCCCTCACAGCAGACTTGGAAGTTGAGTTTTTTGTGCCTCCTGAAAACACATGAAAATAATTGCTAAAGTAGGGCCGAGAAGAAGACGAATATCTAACCGTCAATTAGTCGATAAAACTTGCCGGCAATTGTGAAAAATGAGTTTTAGACTGATAATTCAAGAAAAAAATTGAATAAGTGGTGATTTTAGCACTTGAAAAGGGCATTGACTACTTTGAACAACGAATTGAGGCAGATTAAGATAGTTTCGTAAAGATGTAAGTAGTTACATAACCGAGCGCATGGCGCCATTTTCCATAAACAGCTTAAATCATAGGTCACCACAATCATTTACCCCGAATCTTACCCAACAAAATTAACCAATTACCTTCAATATTATTACGAACAATTACCCCCGAATTTGCAAAAGCAGCTTAACAGGGTACTGATCATGAATCTTGCCCAACACAATTAACTAATTACTCCCGAATCACGACTTAACGATCATTTACCCCGATTGAGTCATTCGAGTCATTTACCAGGCTGGAGTCATTTGAGTCAGACCAGCTTGAAACCTTGAGTCAGTTTTTTTTCAAGGTGCACATCGGCTGGTAGCTAAAGGCGCACTTAAATTATCCTCCACAAAAACTCGCTCCAGATCCAGGACCGGTCTGGCAGAGGTAGGATGCATCGCGCACTAATATCGAGAGTGTTCTAAAAATACTGTATTTGCCCTCGAAAGCTAGCTGATCTGTTATACATTAAGCACTGAACTCCCGTCGAGTGAGGATATTTCAGAAGGCAATCCCTACTTATTGATCTCGTACGGAAGAATCTACAGAGCAAATAAGAACCGCAGTTTAACATAGTTACTCTACTTAATTCAGAAGGTCACTAAGGAATCACATAAATTTAAATACAATTAAAGGACTGTATGATAATCTGATACATAGAATCGAAGAGTTTACAAACAACTCTTCTGGATGGATATTAAACAAGTTGCTAAGTTTTACAATTAAAATTGTTGAATACAAACCTCTAAGAGGTTCTAGCTATATTGAATTGCCAGAAAAATTGAGACATTCAAAATATAAGTTAATATATATTAAAAACCAAGATAACATGTGCTTTAAGTGGACGGTCGCGCGCCACTTCTGCAGGGATGTGGGTATATTTCCATTTTAAAACCTTAAGTGAAGATAGTTGAGAACTGTAAGTAGTGTGTTTTATGTAGAATTTGGACTTCTTTTCTAAAAAAATCAAAATAAAACGGCTCTGAATATCTTGAGCGGTGCCTGCGGAAAACCTTCAGTTCGTTTACTGCTTTTCACGTTTAATATTACTACTGAAAGCAGGCATGTGTTCTGTACGCTGCTTGGCATGTTCATCGGCGAATGCAAGACATAAAACGATAGATGTTTATAGCCTAAATCAATAATGTTGATATTATTGGCACTATTGCATTTAGCATGGGTTAAATAATTGGTTCTGTAGAGCAAGGTATTTATGCGGTTTATTTCACGATGGACAAATGTTTTCAGGAAATGAATCTGCGGAATTTTTAAAATGTATTGGTTACTTTCATAACGGTATTTATTCAAATTCTATGCTTTTGAAAAAACGCTCGTTCCAAAATAAAATTATTTCACAGGATCAGACACTAACTCCTATTTTTGACAGTGGCCCAATTTTTTTCATGCTTCATCCCATCAAATAAAAATCTATGAGCTAAAAAACAAGCAGTCTTCACCCGAGGCTCAAACACAAGCAGTGTTCACCCGAGGCTGGCATCACGTCAAGTTTTTATTGCTGTACACAACAAACGAGTTACGGGAGCTCGCCAGGCCAACTGCCGCGAGTTAACGCGATGGCCAAACGTGGAATTCCAAACAGCGAAAAGGTGAGAAGTTTTCTCGCCAACGAAGAGGTTAATTTTATTGTTATGTGCCGAATTGTGAGCACACGTCTTCTAGTACAGGAATATATTCTTACCATGAACAGGACAGACTTCTGGAATGTCTTCCATACGAAAATGCTCGATCCGAGCAATGTTACAACATTTATCTCGTCAGATAGGCAGTATAGTCAATTAAAAAGAGCTACTAAAAATTTATTTTCTTCTCAAACTACATGTATGCAATCTTACATCATTAAATGCAGTCAGCTTGATTTGATTTTGGCACTAATTCTGGAAAAAATGGTCCTTGTAATATTATTGTAATTTGAATGGTTTGTATATGTACATGCATGTTTTGCTCAACCCGAAACAATTGATAAGCGAGAAAAGAGAAATTCTTAAAATTTGGCTTCAAGGCCCCGAGGTCTAATTTAATGAACATTAAAAAATTTTGGCTAGATTCTTTAACGTTGCATAAGCCGACAGCCGAAAACATGACATTTATTTTGTCGCTACGGATCGGAAGGCCTGTTCTTTTCTAAAAAGATCTTGCAGGAAATAAGGGGGTAAGCTCCAGCAAAACTTGTTTGGGTGATTTAGATGACATGTTGGTCGATGAATAGGAGGTAGTTTCTGCGAAATGTTCGGAAGAAAGAACATTTTCTTCCAGTGAAAATTGAAACCCTAAATTAGCCTGCTAATGTCAAGTTTGGACGCGCGAGCTGTTTACTTACTAGGCATGCTACGTTGAAATAACAACGTTAATTAAACGTTTTTCCGTCGAAATCACAGCGTAATGAACATTATTTTCCAGCAGGAATTTCTTTAGTTACTCTTAGCGAGGCACCGCTTCTGATAATCCAATTTCGATTACAATATCCTTTTCAACCTAAACCTTCAGACGATGTCCTCATGCAGCTAGTGATGGTTTTAGATTCCAAGGCTGAAAATTGGGCAGTTACTTTTGAATAATCGTTAACTTAAGTGAAACTGTACAAAACTTTTAGCGCGACCTCCCTTTTCAGCGGAAGGAAAGAGTTAATTACACTTGTATGGAATAATGTAAAGAAAACTATTCACTTAAACTGAATTTATTGAACCGAATTGGTGTCGATTAAACACAAAAAATGGAACAAAGACGATAGGCGCGAGCTGCTGCCCGGTGGAAGTCCTCTGAATCGGGAGCAGGAGCTTCACCTGGCTAGTGTAAACCAGTCAGGTAGCACAGGGAAACTGACACGCTAAGCTCCGTGCAGCCCATCCTGTCAAAATAATGCCAACTGATTTTAATGAACGAAAGCCCAAAGTAAAATTGAAACAAGCTGAATGTTAGGGTTCTAAATATTAAATCTTAAATTTACGAACCTGGCAGCTATGCTCTTTAAATTTAAATGATAATCTTAGAATAAGAGATTTATACAACAAATTTGGCTTTCAAAGGTATATAGCATATATTTCAGTTGTAAGACAAGACGGGTTTTATTATTTGGGTTGAGAGTAGTGAAGGGGAAACGGTTCTCCATAATGGAAACCGGCCGGGGCTACAAGTTGCCACAACACCCTGAGCTTAAGTGACGGACAACCAACCTGCAGCATCCGGTCCTCTCCACAGCTCTCGCAGAGACCCGTCCTCCGTAAGAAGACGAGCTGATGCCGAAGTCCCCAGGTCATCCCAACACCTCGAGGCCGCCACCTCAGACGAGACGCACGCTGAAAGTCTCACTCCATAACGTAGACGTGGAGGACAGAGCTTAAAGGTGTGGCGTCGTTGGCAGTCGTAATGGATCTGTCTGCTGGGCTGATTCTGAATCGGACTAGAGGTTTGAGTTTAGCCTCAATCTTCAAAGTTGGATTCGAAGAAATGCGGAAGGTTGCCGACAATATTGCAAAAAATGTTGGGAAACTGCAGCCGGCCAAATAAACTTACAACTAACTCAAACCCAAACAATAAACGCCCAACTGGAAATATCTTAGTCAAGATAATTTTATACAGAAACTTTATTTCAGTAAACTTAAGTAAACTAAGCAACTTAATTCATCTACCCGTCTACAATTTCAATTTATTTATCAAATTTTCACTCTCATACCCGTTAGAGAGATAATAATGAAATGAAAATTTTCGAGAAATTATAATTATTTGCGTAAATTTTGCTGGCGCAATCATGAGCAGCAACACAGACTCTGTTTGTTAGCCTATTTTGCTGCGAATTCCGCGCTTGATAAAATGCATCATTAGTTTATTCGATAAATTAATTGATTTTTAATAATATCGTTCCGCAAGCAGTTTTTTATTGCATAAATCGGAACCCGCCTCTGATGAGCAAACGGGCACTGCAATAAATGTTTTATCAAGTTGAAGTCCACAAATTATAGAGGTCGGGAGAACTGGAACATTATATGGGAGAACACAAGTTATGGCAGTCGGGAGAACTTGAACATTATATGGGAGAACACAAATTATCGCGGTCGGGAGAATTGGAACATTATATGGGAGAACCCAAATTATAGCGGTCGTGAGAACTGGAACAATAATATATAGTGCATCATTCTTGTGGAAGCACAAAATTTGCCGCTTTAGCTCTTACATTCATTCAACATGATGTGTGCTGCAAGCAATATGGTTCTGCAAGCAACCTTTTTTGCTCTCGAGAAAAGAAAACATGGAGGCGATCTCGGTGTTTCAGATGGCCGACTTTGCAAGCTTTATTTCGTCATCGTGATGCAGTGTTATAAAGATGCTGGCCTATGCAGTGCAGTGCCGGCCTATGCAGTGCCGGTAATAAAGATGCTGCGCATATGGCGCAATCTCTCTGATATAAACGACCATCGGTTATCATCCCTGGAAAATATATGATTCACCGTCGCAGGTTTTCTTTTGTACAAATGGAGCCTAAAACTCTTCAGCATCAAACGACTCTCCATACATTTTTGGCGTACTGACAAGAACACATTGCGTTGACTGATTATTGCTATATGTAAAGTAAACAGGAAGTATCAGCTTTCTTTGTTTGCAGTGCTGCTAATTTTTTTATGGCCCTGTTATGCGACAATTAAGCGACTTCGCGTATTGGAAAAAAATTAGTGTAGGCTCTGGTTAAGCTGGATGGCAAAATATCAATGTAAGTTTTTTTTCATGTGATCAGGTTATTATGTCAGAAACACCTGCTTATCTCTGTAAGGGAAATTTAACCAAGGTTGGTTAAATTTAAGACGTAATTTTGTTTTACGGCCATGAAAATTTGCAAAACACTTTAGGGAAACTTGAACATACCTAAATTCAGATGAACATAAACAATACAGATGAGGGATTATATTAAGCAGTCAAATCTTACTATACTTTTTACTTTGCTTGCTTGTTGTTGTTTTACTAGCTTTTTATGCCGTGAAGACACATTTTCCACTATATGTTGTCACCTCCTCATCTTACCATCGTGTTTCTACTAATGTCTTCAGGCAAATCACACCTGCCTCGTCATCGCACTCCCCTAAATACTCTGCGACAAAGCCAATAGCCATAAAACCTTTTATTCCCGTCAAACTCGTCGCGGCATGCGGTTCTCTTCATAAGTTGTTGGACGTTGCCTAGCAATAAACAGTCACCAAAAATCCCTGTCATTTCCGCCCGGAGTTGAGCAGGCGTCCAAATCCCAAGCAACATTGCGCTGCTTCTTAGCGAGCGTCGGCGGCAAGAACGGGCGAAAATTTACGAAAAAGAGTTTGATATTCGGCGCCATTTGCTTCCATTGGCTACGTGGATGACTTTGCATGGTGACTGTTGAGAGCAAATGACAGCAGAAGCTAAATAGAAACACAAATTTTGAATTAAGGATGGAGATTGTGGCGGTAGAATACCGGTTTATTTGTTGCTCGGGTGGTAATGGGATAGGAATTCTGTGGGGATGGATGTTGACTATTATTAAGTCGGGAGGAAAATGCTCCACTCTCGGGTTATACCGTAAAATTTTGCTATATGGTAATTTGATAATAAATTTCCGGTTTGTATAAAGAAGGGCAGAAAAAACGCTTCCAAAATTAGGCTAAAATGTGAATTTAAGATGTAAACTTAATATAAATACAGTATTTTTTAAGCTTGTCCAAGTACTACTATTAAGCTTGTCCCAGTATAATTCATTGTTGAAATGCTGTGACTTGATTCGCTCAAAATTAGGCATCATCAATGAAGAATGCCTGTACTTGACGTCGTTATAACCAGGGGCCGCCCTGTCAAAACTTTCACTGTCAAGTACACGTAGCGGCCCAAATACACGTAGCGGTCAATGTACACGTAACGGTCAAAGTACACGTAGCTGTCAAAGTACACGTAGCGGCCTAAGTATACGCAGCGTCCTAAGTACACGTGGCGCCCTAAGTACACGTAGCGTTCTAAGTACACGTAGCGTCCTAAGCAAACGTAGCGTAGGGGCTGATTTCTCGACTGTACCTTATGGTTTATCTTGAAAAGCCGTCAGTGTTAGGCTGAAGGATTGACGGACTCTTAACTATATTATAAGCACACCCAAAGCAAGCCAATGATGCCGGTGTCACGCTGCTTACAGTTGTATGTGTGCTATACAGTATATGTCTGGTGGGAATAATTAAACTAAAATCAAAGTAACCGAAAGTTCAAATAAAGAAGATGAAATGCTGCTTGTCATAATAATGCAGCATTAATTACGTTGCTGCGTGGACTACGCTCATGAAACATTAATATTTATTTCAAAAAGCACCAATGCACTGAGGGAGACACTCCACCATAAACATGACTGATTGCTGCCTTACTTTTGATGAAGTAGGTGGCTTTTCTAACGGTAATTTCTGCGACTGGACACGCATCACTTTTGAATTACTATGAATTTATTTGATGAACGCGAGAATTTATTTACAGTCGAAAATACTCATGAATTACAACTTAATATTAGACGTTTTACAATTAAAACATATTATCGTTTATTTCGTAAGACAATGCTGGACACGAGTACGTACATATGTTAATCCGCTCGCGTGAGATAACTATACGCTGCAGCTCTAACATGCACGTTATTAAGGGAACATCGATTGGATTATAAATGTGATTACATTTGATTAGTTTATTTAATAATATCAAAACGTAGAAGGTAATCTCACTTAGTTTAAATATCACTTAATTACTTGGCGTTAAAGATTTCATATGTCATATAATAATTACAGAAATTTCCATAGGCGGATGACTGTATTTGAGTACACTTAATAATAAAGTTTCATTAAAGTCTTTAGTGAAATTACTGTCATCCCTGAATTAAAAGACCTCTATCAAAAGTTCTCGTTATCAAAGACAAAATCAAAATTGACTTGAATGTAGTAGGAGTTGGAATTGAAATTACGAAGCGTTCTTGAAATGAATTAGCAATCAAAATTTAATTAATCAATAGCAATTAATAATTAAAATTAAGGGGGCCGGTGAGCTTACCAATATGACTCCATTAATTTTTGATTAGAAGAATGTTAAAAAATGTAACTAAATTTCTAAATAAATTATTTACAACTGCAAAACTGAATAGTATTTAGTTGCCTCGCTCGAAACAAAATCTTTAGGATATAAAGTAGTTAAATTAAATTAACGAGTATTAGCTACGGAATAAATAAATATACGGAATAGAAAAGTAGAATATGATGCGTAGTTTGTCTGTGGCACACTGAAATTTATATTTAAAGCAAGAGTTTTATTTTGTCATTTGTTAAGGGGATTCAGCTATAGCCAAGTTCTATAGAAGAAAGAGTTAGAACTTGTATCGGGAGAGAAGAACGGCGAATGGACGTTTAGAATAACTTGAGAAAATTTGTGTAAAGTTTTCCTGCAGAATTCGATTCAACCTATACGAGCTCATTCTACGCTCGACTTACTTAAGAAAAAGATCATTTGAAAACAATTTAATGGCATTAGGGCCTTCTTGAAAGTTAATTTACTACATAGGATGCAAAATGTGAACAATGCCAAAGAAAAACTAGCCACGGCTTTCCAATGATTGCATGAGAATATTTACAATACACGTACCACCGGCTCCGATATTGCCCATAACCAAATCTCCTGAAAAAGAAGGCATTAGACTAAAGTCTATACAAAAGAACGATGCCTGACACTGGGAAAGGCCGGAAGCGCTTCGGAGACCTCAATAAGTTGCCATCTTCGGCATGTCAATAATTCGTGGCGAGCCGATATCGGCCGAGCCATGGATGGTGGAGCGAACCTGCGATCCTGGATACAATTAGTGTAACAACCCGGAAATAGACGGTACCTGGGTAGCCCAATTACTGTCATAATGTCATTATGATTGTGTGCCCGGCAGCTTTTGAATTGTAAAGGATAGAATCATTCATGTAATGTTAATGTAAATTAGGAGCCGATAATATTTCAGAAATTGTTTATTATTCGTAATTTTACACTGTCATTTATTAAATTCATACTACAATTACCGTAAAAAAAATTTAGAAGCGGTCCCGACTCTGAAATAACCAACGCCCAGGACTAGGGTAGCACGTAAATCAACTTCTCTGTGTCCACTTTTCGCCAAGTTGCCGATCCCAAGTCAGACAGCTAAGAGAGTCTGGGGCGTAAATAACTCATAATCGTGAATAATAAGGATAATAATGCTCGTGTGTGAAATTTTTTCACGTCACTCCCGAAGAAATAGTGCAATAAGTTATCGACAATCAACTCATTGTTAACTGAGCAATATCAGTGTTGCGTAATCTCCGCTTTAAGGATCGTTGCCACATCGATATTTACCACAACATTCAAAGATGGCGGAACAACAATTGAACGACGATGCTATTATTTTTCGGTTGTATGAATTGGTTATTAGAGGGTTTTCTCTCACTAATTTACACATTTACAGTCATAGAGAACATAATAACTAGCAAACAGTTGCGCACATACACAGTATAGCTGTGCAATCGATATTTATGAAGAGCGAGAAATTACCGAGAGATTATATATTACACTCTGCAGTCCGGCCGGTGCATGGGAGAACGACGCGCCACTGTCAGGGCCTATACTTTCAGGATTCGCTAAGTGAACGTAAGTACTTAGGCTCTATTTGCTTGTCTACCTTTGGTGGATTTTGCTTGAATGGTCGTCAATGATTGGCTGATGAACTTACGATCCCTTAACTTTTTTTTGAAATTATAGGACCAGGGCTCGAACCTCGGTCTAGATTCTGGAAGAATTACTGTTGATTCTGTGTCCAATTAATAAAATGTTCCTTTCCTGATTATGCACAAGATAATTTTTCAGTTTCGTTAAGAAATACTACAGTTGTATAAAGAAATTCTCAGTCAAAAATAAATGCTTTCAATATATTGATGAGCGATCCTCTTTATCAGCTGGTTCTCCGCTGCAGCATTTCCATTATTTTCGAAAACTGTAGACAATCGCGGTTTTTCGTTAGACTTATTAAGATACAATATTTCCAATATAGGAACAACTATTTTAAAGAAAGGAACTCCATTTGCGAAAGTGAATCCCAGATGATATTTTTCTTACATCATAATCTTTCCTACCCAACTTGGTGTACCTGGCAATGAAAACAGTTGCCCATATTTCGAAGCTAGGAAAAATCGCTCTAAATATTATTGGACATACAGGAAAATTTTTACTGATTTCATTCCTCAAACAAATGGTAACATAATAAGAAGGTGAAAAATAGAAAAAATGAAATGTACAAAAATGTCGATACATGACATGTATACAAGTTTTTCCAATAAATCGGCCGTTTTTTACCGGCTTCCAAAGAAATCAGCCGGTTTTAATTTGCATACTCTTCGAATTCCAATCGAACACTGTGCAGACGACACATTTTCAAGTAAATAAAAAAAATGGCAAATAAACATTTGGGGCCTGCGTTTGGGTACTCCTTTGCGTCCACGTTTGAGTACACTTTTTGGTCACGTTTGGGTTCAAGTTCCGTTCCACTTCGAACCCGCATTTGGGTCCACGCCCGGTTGTCGTTCGGGTCATCGTTGAGGTCCACGTTACGCTCTTGGCACGGATTCATACGCTTTCGGATTCACGCTCGGGTCCATGTTTATTTACGAGCCGTTTCAATGTGTTATCCTGAGGACACAAAAATTACTGAAGGCACAAGGGCACAATGAGAATTAATCATCACGCTGAGAATTAACTACACTGAGAATTAATAAATTAATCCTTAATTACTGAAGGCGCAATAATTAAACAACAAGGTCCTGATGAGACCCAAGCACACATCTGCGTTCATGCTCGCTGTGTTTCTTTGTCCGAGTCCCAGTGGCCGCCCCAGTCCGCGCCCGCAGTTCGCAAGTGTAGACCCCGTCCCTCATTTCTTGCTGACCTCGCATGTCTCCGAAATTTTCTGGAACACAAGTTTCGGTGACAACTCTGGCCCGTGTTCGCGGCGTGCCTTTCTTACTGAACATTTTATTTCCACGGCGCGATGTTTATGAACTCCTGCAGTGAGAACTTCAAAAGAAAACTGTTACAAATTATTGCTGAAGAAACAAACAAATTTATTATGGAAGAAATATAGCATATTATTTGAAGTCTGTTCAGATGAGCGAAAGTATTTACAGACATTTCACATGGATATTTGCGATGCTAATAATTTGCGTGTGAGTAATAACTAAAAATTTTTTTTCTCATTTACCCGAGTGTGTCATTTAGGATAAATAATATTTAAAACTCATCCGTCATCCACACGTTCATTCCGAGAAAAAAAAATTAGCATAATATACTTCGATCCAAATTTAGATCCCAAATTGCAGTTAAACAAGACTTTGCAATACTGGAACAAAAAAATTAATCTTCTAATAACGCAAATATTGCCAGATGATTTTATTTGATCACTTGAAACATAACAATGAATAAATAATTGGTCGTATAAAACATCTGATATCAGATTACTGAATTCCATGCTACGCATTTATTCAGTTTGAATGCTTCCGAAAAATTGCCATCGTCGAAATATTTTAATCCTGCCAGCGGCGATACAAACTACATGCATAGGTTCAGCAATTCCTTTGTAACGAATAACTTCCACGATTTTAGGTATTGTGATAGGAGTCAAATATAAATTGATTCTGAATAAATTTTTAAAATGACAGGAGCAGGCATTTGCCTTTCAGCATTCAATTCAGGTGAAACTTTTGCGCAAGACAACTAGACGCTTTAAAAAACAATTGAACAAAATTTGAAAATTTCAACATGCTGAAAATTGTAAGCTGTCCTTTTTAAATATGATTTTAATTTTTATGAAATTCTTTATGTCATACATGAAATGTCCGAAATTTAAGATGATTAAAAATTGCGTTGGTGATCACTTCTAAAATCAGAAATTAAATATCATATTAAAAGGAGAGCGGGAAATTTCCGCTCTCCTTTCAGTTGAATATGTCATGAAAATTTTGTTAAGTTAGCAAACGGAATTACAGTTCGCTTATACTATCATAACTGCAAAGTCCAGACGTGAAATCGTTTAGCGTCAATATGCGTTCGAAAGCACCGAAGAAGAAGCTTTGCACCGAGAGCATATTTGACGTCTCAATGCTTGCCAGTTAGTTGACGCGTGAACTCGCACTTCACAGGGAATCTTTGATGGATTTCTGGGGCATGAAAATTAATGACGGATAATTGTTTTTAAGTATTAATCAATTAGTTGTAATTGAACGCTATAAGGAACATGGTTATTATTATTTCAAAATGAAAATTTTTACGAGGTTCGAGATAGGTGGGGGTTTCAAAGTAATCTTATAGGAATTTTTTTTATGTTATTCCCATCCGCGATTGCTATCGATATTAAGGAAGTTTCTGAGTCATAGGTATTTTAAAGATGAGAACTAAAGACATGCAAGCTGTTGTTAAGGTTTTAGCCCAGCACCCTTTGATTGAATGTAAACATTGTAAGGTAGTTTCGCAGCTCAGTCGTTAGCATCATTCGTCGTGGGATTTGATTGCAATTTTTTAGCGAGTTGAACGATAAGAATTAAAAGTGGTGGCTTTACATACTATTAAAAAAATTTAAAAGAAAATTTAATATCAATATATTAAAGAAAAATCGCTATATTCTGAATCCCTAAAAAATAACTATATGAGAATAACATAAAATTACACTAAACTTAAGTGTAACTTCAAGAGGCAATAAATTCGGATTTGTTGGTCACTTGGATAGCGTCGGTTTCCAAATTTACGTCGATTTCTGAGCCACGATTTGATCAAAAATTTTGACGACTACTGACCATGACAATTTAATTAAGTGCAAGAAATCCCCTGTATACCTAATCAAAGTAATAATTTTTTGCTAAAAACGCAGTTTGCATTAAATACAATATCAATCCTCGATTGATATTCAAAATACTCCGCCAAATAAAATCCCAATTGTTTTGCACTGAAATCAGCAACATATTCACATTCACTGCCATAAATTGGACACAGTATTTTTTAATGATCTCAAACCGATTAGGTTGCAGATCGAGTCTCTTTCCAAACACAATTCGAGATCTAACTCTCTACCAACCTCAAGAACTTCCACGCGCTCAATCCCCGAGCTCTTCACTGAACTTCTGTGTGACGGCCGACAATTTCTTGCAGTGTTGAGCCTTCATCTCAGCGGCGGCCACATCCATCATCGTTACTGGCTTGGCAGCCGCCATCATTATTCCTGCCTGTACAATGGCACTGCAGTGGCATCACTGGACCACAGCACAATGGTGCTGCAGTGGCATCACTGGACCACAGCACAATGGTGCTGCAGTGGTATCACTGGACCACAGCACAAGATGTGTATAAGAGACAGATCAATATATTGTCTCTATCAACTTTCTTTCTATGCTGCGAAGACACATTTTCCACTTAATTTATTCGCATCTACAACTAACCATCACGTTTCTACGAATGTCTTCAGGCAAATCACACCTGCCTCGTCATCGCACTTCCCTAAATACTCTGCGACAAAGCCAATAGCCATAAAACCTTCTATTCCCGTCAAACTCGTCGCGGCATGCGGTTCTCTTCATAAGTTGTTGGACGTCGCCTAGCAATAAACTGTCACCAAAAATCCCTGTCATTTCCGCCCGGAGCTGAGCAGGCGTCCAAATCCCGAGCAACATTGCGCTGCTTCTTAGCGAGCGTCGGCGGCAAGACGGGGCGAAAATGGGCGGATTTATTTCCGAATTTGGGCGCTATTTCTTTCAATTATCCGCGTGTTTAACTTCTCATGGTGACTGTTGAGAGCAAATGATGTATAAAAGTTTTGCAAAAAATTCAATAACGCAAAATATAAACACATATTAGAAATTGCAGATAAATAGTGTAGGAGTGGCCTATTGAATGCCGGGATATTCGTTTCTCAGGAGGTTATGGCATAAGAATTATCTGGGAATGAATGTTAAATATTTTGAGGGTGGACGAAAAATGAAGCGGCACATTGCGTTCCATGCTCGAGTTTAGAAATGAAACTTTACTATGTAGCAATTTAAAGATAAATGAGCGATTCATAGAGAAATTTGGAGAAAAAACTGTCCCAAATTTAGAATATATGAGAATGAAAGAAGTAATATTAGAGGTAAACCTTATATCACAACAATAATTGATTTTTTTTGTAGTGTCATGAGACTTGACGCAGTATAATTCATTGATGATCGCTGTGACTTGAACTTTTCAAAACTAAGTCTTNTCCCAAGCATCCCTCAGAGTTATTCCCAAGCATCCCTCAGAGTTATTCCCAAGCATCCCTCAGAGTTACTCCCAAGCATCCCTCAGAGTTATTCCCAAGCATCCCTCAGAGTTAGCGCCGAGACCTGCACGGCATTCACAAGAGCGCGTCAAAGCGAACTTGTGAATGGGCCTCCCTCTGTACAAAGTTGGTTTGCCTTCAAGTCTTTCGTTATTCAAGGGGAGACTGGCCGACTAGAACAGTAATTCTTCGCATTCAATGATACTGTTTGAATGCAGAGACTAACAGCTGAAATATGCTTTTATTCCATAGGCTTCAGTAGTTACTGTTTAAATGAAGGGCCTGCAGCAGTAATCTAATTTGATTTCATAGGGCTGAATAGTTACAGCTTAAATGTAGAGACTAGCAGTTGCAGTCTGCTCTGATTTTATAGTTCTGAATAGTTATTGTTTGAATGTATAGGAGCTAGCAGCAGTAATCTGCTTTGATTCATAAACTTTTATTGTTACTTTTTAGCTTCACTACAATGCATTCTCAATGTTCCAATTTTTTTGTGATTCTAATAGTGACGGTTTAACTACAGTGATGTTCATCTGCAATCCGTTCGATTTCCTAAAAATATTTTGTTTTTCATGAGTGGCTTTAGTTAATTCTCACGTGTACATCCAGTATTTTGAATTTAACCTAATCAGCCTTGCAAGAGAATCGTTTAGCTGCCAAATATGAATCTAATTTGATTAGATCTCAAATTAAAATAAAATAGTGATATATAAATGCTAATGAGAGTAAGGAAATTACCGAAATGTACATGAATCGGTACTCGGAATTAAAAGGCATTTATCACAGAGCAATAAATATATCTAACAAAATTCATTTATAATGCAACTATTCAAATGGCCGAAGCATGAAAATATGAGTTGAATTAAGTTTAAATTATCAAAAATTAATTAGTAGTTCGCGAAGAAACGTCTGTGTTCTTGGAGGAAGCTTTCCGCCTCATTAACACTTTATTATGGCTCGAGGACTGCGCTCATTAAGGCGGATCCCTTCTTAATTAAGACTTGCAACTCATTGATTATTAAGAGCGTCTAATTTTAAAGGCCGTCTGGTTCAAATTTGCAGCTGCTCCGATAATATAGTGACACGTAATTAACGGAATAAGTAAATTTTGAAAATTGGTACGAATTTCAATGCATAGGAGAAATCATAGAGGAGATTTTTTCGTGCCAGCCTTTTATAATGATAGTTTCGTATACGAAGTTTCAATTCGTATAGAAGGCAATTAATTTTTTCTTTGAAGGCAGTGTGAAATATGTTGCTGAATGGACATTTTGATTTTACGCAGAACTAGAAAAAATTTCCGAAAAATACATCGAGAAACAATAATTCTACATGGTCATTACGTGATTATAACTTACATACGCAAATAAAACATCCTTGATAAAAAGTTTTACCCCAACGGCCTTACTGAACGGTCTACCTCAACAGCCTGACTGAACGGTCTATCCAACAGCCTGATTGTGCGGTCTATCCCAACAGCCCGACTGATTGGTCTGCCAAAACAGCCTGACTGGAATGTCTACCCCAACAGCCTGACTGAACGGTCTATTTCAACAGTCTGACTGAACAGTCTATTCCAACAGTCTGACGAACGGTCTACCCCAACAGCCTGACTGAACGGTCTACCCCAACAGCCTGCCTGAACGGTCTACCCCAACAGCCTGACTAAACGGTCTACCCCAACACCTGACAGCCTGACTGAACGGTCTACCCTGACAGGCTGACCGAACAATCTACCCCAACAGCCTGACCGAACGGTCTACCCTGACAGCCTGACTGATAGGTCTATCCTGACAGCCTGACCGAACGGTCTATCCTGACAGCCTGACTGAACGGTCTATTCTAACAGCCTAATTGAACGATCTACCCTGACTGAACAGTCTACCCTGACAGCCTGACTGAACAGTCTACCCTGACAGCCTGACTGAACAGTCTACCCCAACAGCCTGACCGAACGGTCTACTCTGACAGCCTGACTGAACGGTCTACCCTGACAGCCTGACAGAACAGTCACCCCTGACAGCCTGACTGAACGGTCTATTCCAACAGCCTAATTGAACGGTCTACCCTGACAGCCCTACCAATGACAACTCATGGTTCGTCAAGAACTAACCAAATCGTAGATCGTACTGGCAAAAAATTTGTTGCCAACGAAGTTTGAATATTTTTTCATTCATAAAGCTCTATTTTTAATAAATTAGCATTTAAAAATTAGTTAGGTAGAAGACGGGACTTTCTACGAATGATTTGAAGCCAGGAAATCAGTGTTAATAATGCTCGTCGATATGCCCACTCCTAACCACTCGGACTCCATAGAAAAATTATTTATATAATTAATGCATTCAGATTTTAGCCTTTTGTTGCCTAACTTATCACACTTCATATGCTCAGTATTACTCAAGAAATGACTAATAGGTATTTCAAAAAGTAGGCTTCCGGTATATTATAGATATTATTTCACATGAAATAAATCGCGGTCTGCAAACAAGACGCTCATTGCTCACCGAAAAATTCACTTAGAAAAATAAATTGCGTACGAAATGCAATAATTAAGACAACGGATACGCTATACGATCTCAAGGATGTATTTCTCAGAACTGCTTGGTGAGCGTCGTCAAGAAAAGCTCAGTAGCGGTCGGATTGTCACGAGTGAAGTATTCTGAAGTCCTTTAATCCGGATTTCGTATTTTCTGGTGTCAGTAGGATTTTCTTCAAAATCTGTAATACTCATAAATCAATTGAAAGCTCAGACTTCATTTTCTGAGTTAAATTTGTAATTACGGCGCCCTAATAACTCGCCAACTTCGCCATCGTTCGGTGAACTTCGCCATCGTTCGTTCACCTTCATATAAGCCAGGGTTTCTTTGGCAGAGAAGCAGCCTCAATAATAATAATTTTTTATGACCATTTTTCTAATAAACAGTTCTGTTTAGTCCGAAAAAATATCATAAGGTAAATATTACGTGGAATATGTATTAAATTTTGGAACTATAAAATATAAAGAAGAAGTCATTTTCTGGCTTTCTTAACCTGCATTTCTTGGGCTCACTTCCGAATTATACTATAATATTAA
This sequence comes from Hyalella azteca, assembly GCF_000764305.2. Lineage (NCBI taxonomy): Eukaryota > Metazoa > Arthropoda > Malacostraca > Amphipoda > Hyalellidae > Hyalella > Hyalella azteca. The sequence goes on from NW_025932610.1 coordinate 59,937, forward strand.
TCAAAAATATCCAACCCAATGGTAAACCCAAATGTTAAAGACTATCGGTAAACACGAAGTTTATTGTATATTATAAAGGAGAAATAGCCTGTAACTTTTTAGAATAGAATAGAAGTGTTGATACTGAAGAAATAGGCCCGAGGCCTGCTGCCGATTTTTGTACTTTTCGTGGCTTGATTACAGGAGATAAAAAAAGGCAGCCTTTTGACCAGATTTTTCAAAAAACTGACGTTGGTTTTAAATACTACAGCTACTGGACTTATTACCAAGTCCGTAGAATGCTAGGCAATTGATTCATGACTGAACTGGGCTATGCATCAACTCGACCTAGACTTTCACATTGTCAATATACTCACGTCGAATTATAAAGAGACCAATTTCTGAAATAGCTCATTTCTAATCATGAAAATATTATTCCAATACAATGTCCAATTTAGCTCAGGAACGAGCATGAATCTTTGTAGGATTGTAGCGCGCCTTCCATGTAAATGTTCTCTGCAACTCCTGCTGTTCCACAAAGCTTCTCTTAATTAGTGCATAAGTAAAGACTAACTTGGACTATAGCAGCAAGCATGGTAGTTCTTAGCAACTTCTGGCACAATTAGAACCAAGTGCTTCGATGAGACTAATTTACACGAGTTATTGCCCAAGCTCAGGCACTGGCGAGGACTTCTATTCAGAAGCGACACTCGCTTTGCACTCGACCCAGTTGTGCGGGATCTAATCATTAACCCTGGCTGAGTAATTACTATGTAATAATTGCAACCTCACGCGATAAAAGCAATTTAATATAATAATTTGAAACACTGGAATTATTTGTGAAAAAATAAATTGTAAATTGATTTTTTTATTGTTGTGGCCTTCAAGTTGAAAACCACAGAACAAGAATATTCAGACATTAGGTGACGTCTCCTGTAGTTGTACAAGTTAACCAGAACTGCCACTTGCGTTTAGAAAATAGTTAACGGACATTTGGAGTAGATCGAGTTTTTATATTCAAAGCTTGAATTCATTTATTATTATTTTCACTACATAGGACACTACAGCGCAGAGTTTAGACTTATTTTCTGGAGGCCCTCAAAAATTTTCTCTGCGTTAACTATGATGTCGTCGGTTGAATAAAATTACTTGCACTGCCAGGGCTTACACGTCGGGTCCACCACGTGTGTCCCATCTCCCCTTATGTTGCATGAATTATCGGAAACTTGCAAGAGATTTATAAATGTAATTTTGTGGTAAAAGAGGCTATTTTTGATAAAAAAAGCAATGTCCTTCTTTCTGGAAAGTAAGACATGACGAAAGGTTTTGTGCTAGCAAAGCGCTTTCACCCGTAGTGCAGGACTAAATAAAAGTTTTGATCCGTAGGTGAGGCAAGTTAAGTTTTTGAGTTACATACGTTTGTTTTTAGCGCATTTTCTCATTTATGAAAAAAAAGCACTAGAGTGCTCGCCATGTCGTCTGTCCGTCTGTCTGTCCGTCCGTGACTTCGCGTTTTCGTCGACGAGAAAATGCGCTCTCTGTCACTCACTGCAATGAGTACTGAGTTATATTTTTTTGCCAATGACCGTCTTACCAATGACCCACAATTTTGAAAGTAGTGGAGGCTACTTAAATTAGTACGATGAAAATCTTTTGACTTAGTTGTCGAGAAGCTTTGACTTACTTCTCTTTACTTCAAGTTTGTCCAGAAGTGTTCATGAATGACAGTAAAGCAGAGCAAAGTCAATTCCGCAGGTTTTTAGGTACAAAATATTTGTTTTTGTATCTGAAGTTACTTATGAAAATTCGCTTCGTGGTCTCCTGATGAAGCCGCGAGATATTTTTGAGAGCAAGCAAAGCTTGACATTTCCCCTTGAGAAAATAATATTATGTGATCTGAATAATTATCTTATACATTTCGAAAACATAAAACTTGCTTTTTATTATAAATTAAAACGAAGATTGAGTATGTCAAATGTTAAATTTAGTGACTCGCTATTAACTTTTTTCCACGAAATAAACATGGAAGGTATTGAAGCTCAAAACTTTGTTGAACGTAGCAGAAGAAAATTTAGAATTTAAGACATTAGAATAAGTTCGACAAATCCATAATACGGAAATATAAGATGACCTAACATCAAGTCTGTCTCGATAAATCGGTTCTCGTACCTTGGAAATAGAAAATTTCATGAACTCCGCTCAAAAAACTTCATGATTTTACAGAAGACGTCGATAAATGCCTTACGATGCTCTATACATGGATATTGAATGAAAAGCTGGTTGACTATTAATAATAAGTTTCATGGAGAATTGATCATGTGGAATTAAACTCGCAGCTATGATTTCTCACTGCTCCCCAAATTGTATATATATGTTAGGTTTTTCTGTAAAAAATTAAAGTTTATGTACAGGTTAAACCAAATAAGTTTGAAAACCGATTATTAATTAATTGCACTGAAAGCAAAATAGATTTATAAATAGTTTATGTAAACGCATTCATGACACATTGAGCCTAATTATTAACACTGATGTTTAAGTTTCATGTATCAACTCATATATATTCAAAGCAAGAAAGCAAGAGTTGATTTTATTAAATAAAAATCTTCCGTTGCTAAAATCTACTTAACTTATCCACTCATTATTAACTAATAAATTTCTCTGCCTCGTCGCACCCGTTCAACCAAAGTACCGGCCTTCCATTTTTCTTAGGCTGTATTTCAAACGAGAAATTTGTTCGGCTTTTTTCCAGATTATAAATCACTTCCAGGCGGCTTGCAATAAACTTTCTTGCGTTGGTATTTTGGCGTGAATTTTAATATTCCTGGCCATTTGTCACGGCATGCGGCGGAGATTCACTTTTTTGAGTCCTTTAATATTACGAAATATTGAGGAATGCAGATAATTCCGAGCAGAACGAAGAACGTTCATTTCACCAGGAGGTGTTTAGTAGATTGAAATTAATCTTACTTATCGGCATCATTCCTGGCTAGGTCAAAATAAAGAAATATATTAAAACAACCTTATATTGGGTTCTTCTAGCCTCGTATTTTATCATTTTGTTTATCATTTATTTTTTGAACGGCTTCTATTAGAATTTTTGTTCTGGCTGCTCTTGTAAGATGTTGCCTTTCTATGCATATCTTATATGAATGGTAATTGGTATGACCTGAGGGTGGTTCTTCTGTAGCGGGATCCGAGGATATAGAGGAACAGCGTAAACGATTATATAATATACTTTTAGGATTATAGTTCGGCTTACAGCTAGGATAATCTAAGTTTATAAGTTGGAGCTTTAACACTGATGTCTTCGGCGTCTATAGTTGAAATCTGGATAAATGAATAAGTCTAGAGTGTATTCGCTGGGCGTTCTCCACTCAGACGTTGAGCTAGCGTTACTGTCCTGTTTGACATGGACAGGAGCAATGGGGTATACCGTAGCGGTCCTCGCCCAAGACTGAGGTTTCCGCGTCTGGACAGAGCTCATATATAGCTTCGCTATTTGACGTCACCAAGGGCGTGACTTGATAAACAGGAAAGGCTAATACAAGGAAATGTTTATGAACATATCGCAAGTGAGGGAGATTATCTTTCAACAAGGAAGACATCAATCAGGAAATATCCAGGGACGAATGGTATCAACATTGTCACCTGACACTCTCATCATTTTCATGATTTTTCTGTACACATAAGTAAATATAAATGATATTAGCATGAGATAATCATAATGCCAAGTGAATAAATCGGGTTGTTACTGCGAGAAGAACTTTTCCGATAAATCCCTCAGATTGATATGCTAGTGAGAACGATTGGAAAAAATGAGATCAGTACTCACTGCAGTGAGTGACAGCGAGCGCTATTTCTAGTGCTCTCTCACCCCCCCAAAATCACGGACGGACGGACGGACGGACATGCCGCGCACACTAGCGCCTTTTTTCCATAAATGAGAAAATGCGCAATATATGGTACTTTTAATAACTACCAAAATTACTTGTAGATCCACAAAAAATATGATGGGACAAGGAGCCAGAGTGCGAGAATATTATACTTCCATTTGTACAACACCATAGGGTGTGTAACTGGAATCATTTTGTATTGAAGAAGTAATTCAAACGAACATACCTAGCCTGGCTGTGACGATCTCATAATTTGACGATTGTCGATATGAAATAGTTCAGAAGCAATTGATTTCTAATTTTAATTGCCTGTCGCGTCGCTCTGTAAGCAATAAAGGAAGCTTTGAGTCATTACGCAGCTTCTTCAGTGCCGTCAGCATCAGAGGGTAATTCGCTAGCATTGTTTAAGGAACATTAGCTGAGTTGCTAGTAAATTTTGCAGTGGTGCCTTGCAAAAAACAACTGTGTTAAAATAATAATTTTTGACTCATAAAAACTGTGTGACAATTGCTATACTAAAATAAAAAGATATTCACTTGAATTATATATTAACCGAACATTTTATAGCTAAGGAAATGGCAAGGAAATTCACTACATTTTTATGGAAACAGGTTAAGTTACCTGCTCCTTCATAAATTCGAATATTTAATCATACAAATATAATCGAATGAACGCAAAAATGTTTGTACAAGTGTTTTAAACCTAATTTGCCAAATAAACGGCTAAATAAATCTCTCTTGGTGCTCGGCCAGACTGACGAAGATGCAAATCGTCGTCATACCGACGTAAGATGATGCGCACAACTGTACTCGTAAGTCTGTATTTGGACGCAATTAATATGCTTGTAACCGGAGAAAGAACAAAGTATCAAATTATTAATTATTTATACATATAATTTGACTTTTTATCTATGTTGAGTCGTACCTCTGTTCGAGTGTGATTTAAAGATTTTTCGTCCCACCTCCGGTGCTTCAGATTCGAAGGTCGTTGGATCCTGCATAAGTTTCAGGGAAATCTTGTCTTAGCAACGCTTTATGTTCTAACCGCCAGAAATTGTTAACAGATTGATTTGAAAGTTATTCATCCTTCTAATTTTTCTATTTAGGTTTTAATCCCTAGCGTGTAAAGTTTGTTGTTGTATTGTTACACATGTATTCAGAATGTTTTTAACTGACGATGGAACTGGTTTTCGAAATATTTTCAATGAAACAATTGATTTTGTTATAGTGTTAGCCCACAGTTTCAGTTATTAGGGAATATTATTGTTGTGAAAATAGAAACGGTAAGTAAAATGAAGGAAATTAGACTCGTGTTTCACAGTGGCATTCTTTTCACAAATTGTCATTCGTGATTCCCAGTGACAATCAAATGTTATAAAGCTTAACAGTGATTCTATTAAGCAACCAGAAATGTCCTCCTATGAATATTTTAAGAGTGTTGTTAAGCTGTAATGCTAAAATATAAATATGACTGCTGATCAGACGCGACTTTCGCAAAACTGAAATAAAAAAAATTGCGAGCCTGGGCTCTGGCCGCAAGCAAGATTCGATAACAAAGTTTGACGAGAAGTTAGCAGGCAAAAAGTTGGTCATTTTAATCGAGTTTGACCAGATTTTACACGCACGCGTCACCCAAGGGGCAAAAAAACGAACGGCTCCCACTGATCGCCACCATATGATGAAAGTTATTATTATGTTATATACATTAGTTATATATACATTATACATTCCAGTTTAAATTTCTTATAGCTCTGACTGAAGTAAAACTGAAAAATTTTAATCGGAACTATTTTTAAATAAACTCAACATATATATCGCACAATTCCAGGATCAACGTAACTTATCCTGCAAATAATTCAGTCAGTCAATTAGTGAGATCCTCCTTGGCCACTTCAACGTACCTATAAACACTCTCACATTATTCAGTAATTGCTGAACATTATCTTCGTAGTATCAAAATGAGAATTTCTCCGGCAGTATTTCAACAGAAACTTCATTAACTGTAGCAGCGAGTGCAGGCTTTGAGAACAGCTTTCTCCCCAATGGCTGTTAATTCCTGTTGCGCCTGTTGGCATAATTTTAATGACCGAGCTTAGCGACTCGTGTAACAGTTTCCATCAACGCTAAGCACATGCTCGCTTATATTCAAGAAGTTCTGGTGAAATTAGAATATTTAAAGCATACAGCATGAAGGCACGGAAAGAAATTCGAGAGAAAAGTAAGGGGCTGCGAATGGGTAACAAATCAAATGGCCGATAACCAGCCGAATCTCCAAATTGTCACCAGGCCGACAAAATGTGACCAGTTCCTAAGATAGAAAAAACCATTGAATTTTGCGGTTAAACGAATTTTTATAAAAATTAAAAATTTTCAGTGTGGCGGTATTGTCTGAAAATAAATAATGGTTCCAGAATGAATCTTTGCCTAAATTCTGTCAGGAAATCCAGGGCCTATAAAATTTTATTTCAATCATGGAAAATTTCTCCAGTTGAGTGCGCTGAACGCGATAGTTTTTTCACACTCAGTTTAGTTCTATCACATTCAGCTGCGCTTAATGTGACAGTTTTATTTCGCGGATGCGGGCTTGCTTCCGACAATTTATCTACAGCCGAATCTCAAAGGAAAATTATTTATTCAGAATTCCATTGACTTTTGAATAAAATTGGTATATTTAAAGATAATCACAAAAACAGTCTAATCACAAAATTTAATTACACCATCTCGAAGAGTTAAATGCATATGCTTGAAATTTACAAAGAACCGAGTTCGACGGTTAGTTCCGAAGATACCATTCAAAACCTTGTAGCACGATGATCCATTTCGATTTTAGAAATGAATGAAATTCTCGCAGGGGCAATGAATCAGACTTGATCCGCGAGTCAAATAAAATGAAAAAAAAATCTGAAGTGTCAATCAGCAAACACTTGCTGTGATTGCTCGCCGCTTTCGCGCGCATTAACCGCTGCCATTAATGATTCTGGAGCGATCCCACATCGCATGTGTCCGTTACTCTCTGGAGATTCTCGCCTGATTGCATTGATGAGATTTTAATGATTTGGTTAATTGGTCAACTACCTCATGCTAGCAGGCTTTCTTTATTTAGCTGAAGGGGTAATTTGCTGAGTGTCAGTGGTAATTACGTAATTAATTTTATTATTCATGTTCCTTTTTATTTTTTGATTAGTAGGTGAATGAAATGTAGAGGCTGATCGCGCAAAACGCTGTCGTGCTGCTGTCATATGCAGCTCAAGGTGCAGTTTATATACTAAGCTCTTGCTTAGACGTTACTTTTCACTACTTTTATAGAAATCTTTCATGAATTTCGATGTTGTTATGTAGAGAAGCAGTTAACACCGCATCAACTTTCCATTTACAGGTGTAATAAGTACACGGTTATATAGAGCCAAAAAATTTGAAGTATTGAATTATTAATTTCTTGAATAAATCAACACAGTAGCTGACGTTGTTAGCAGGTCAAGCATTTTGAAACACTAGATTCGTATAAAAAAATTCCGATATTATGGATACGGTAGAAAAGACATTCACTATTTAAGAGAAAAAGTAGCTTAATATTTAGAAAATTTCAAAAACACGGAATTGTGAAAGAACATTGAAACTTTTAAAAAAGCATACGTGTTCTTTAAGACGCCAATCATCACAGTACTCTATATTATACATATAAGACCAATAGGGCAACATGGGGCAGCGCCCCCCCTTTTTTTAAACTATATTTTTGATGAAGTTCTAATAGATACGAGGTGGTTCTTTGTTTTGTTTAAATGTACAACTAATGAGGAATGTATGATGTAAATTAGACGCCTATATGTTTATTCGATTTTTAATGAAACACTATTTTGTAAAAAGTGTCAAAATGGGCCCATTGCCCCACCCCTGGGGTAACGGGCCCATGGGCTTGGGGCAAGGCTCCCACACATGGTCCCTTTACCACAAATGCATATTTTTCGTTTGAAAATGAAAAACAACACTTTACAGTTATAAATAAGAAAATGTAATAAAAAATATGACATTCACTCATTTATTATCAACTCAAAAAATCATATAGTTAAATTAAAAAAATTTACTCTTGGCTTAAAAAATCTATCACTGACGTGAAGAAAAATATTTCATTGCCATAAATATATATATCCTTGACTTGAAAAATATATCTTTGCGATAAAAAAGTCGTCCCAAATATGAAAAAATTTATCCTTGACCAGAAAAAATCTATTTAGTTGATCAGAAAGAAATACTTCGTTCCAGTTTCGTCCATAATCCAGATATTATGTGCAGAGAATTCGTACCTAATCGTGATTTAATTCAACACCATAAAAACTCATCAACTTTTTGCTCATTGGTGTTTGCTGAAATCAACTTTTGGCAAGGCAAGAGCCAATAACTCGATAAGGGGTCATAAATACGCCTATTTAGAAACTAAACCTGCTGCCTTGAGGCAGCAAATCAAAAAATCATGCAATATGAAGTGTAATTTGTAATTCAAAAAGCTAGTCATAGTTTGGAAAGGTCATTGAGACAAATCTAATGATGTAAAACACAAGACTTCACCACGGGCGCTTTGCCCCGTGACACGCGTGGGCCCGTTGCCCAACTAGGTATCATTTCAATTTATATCGTGTCACATTTTATTTTAATAGCTAATAGTCTAAACTTGATTTCAAAATTATCCCTATAATTATTACTTTGAAAATATAATTCACAGTAATTTCAAAAGCTTCATCTACAGTAATCGAAAAAATTATTATTTAGCAGCAAAAAATTTTTTATCTGGACTAAAACAGTTATTCACAAATAACTTAATAACGCAAACACTTAGCAAAACGTAGATCCGTACACTTCATCCCAGTGAAACTGTCGACTGGCGGTAGAGAACATGGACCAATATCTGCCATACTTAGCGAGAAACCCGCTATAGGTCTATGCATGACCCGCAGTGGGCTCGCTGCCCCATGTTACCCTATTGAATTCATAGGGATTTCAAAGCCTCTAATTTAGACGAGCTAGGCATTTTGTTATTTTATAACGTTTAAAGTGAGTCTAAATATTTCTCTTATATCGTCCATTCGTCAGAGCTTGGATTTCCAAAATGGTTTAATGAGCTAAGGTCATTGTGTAATTTTGCGTAACTTCGATTCTGGCACGGTTGAATTTCCACTCTTAAAGTTTCCCCAGCTTCGGATCTTCCTCTGCGTTGTTTTAGTTTAGTTTCTTTTATTGTTGAACTCACTCAAGTAGCATGAAAATCACACTTTAACAGAGTGGCTATCTCTGCTTATTGTGGACATTGAGGCGATTATCATCACGCAACATCAACACGAGGACGTCTTGAAACGGTGAAACGGACTAAACAAATGAAAAAATTGTTAATTTTTGCGGGCATTTGATGGCTTGAAAAATTCAAATTTTGGTGCGACTAAACGTCACTAGCAAATATTATATGGCTCAAGTGGTATTCACCATTCCCATCATGAATACCTGCTTGATCGTTATGGATAGTTAAAATTTTTATTTTTTTTATATATTTATTTTTTAGTTTTAATTAAGATGTTTGTCGCATAATTGGAGCAGCCTTCCCACGGGAAATCATTGGCTAATGAAATTTCTTCTTCCATATGCATTCTTATAAAATAATTAATCGGATTGGCGCAAATTTTCGCAAACAGCCTGCGAAAAGCCCCATATATATTGAAATATTGATATCAGTTCGAATGCAATGAAAAGGCGGATCGTTCCGGATGAATGAGAATGATCGTTCCTCGCTGAGTTACTGAATGAAACATCACTCATCGAAATCAGTCGTTGATTTTGTAAAATCAGTTCAAAGAATCAAAGAAACCAGAATGTGTGCTAAACATCATCGCTATGAAATTTTTTTTATAATATATCTGCAATTTAAAATTCAATTTAAAATATAGTCAACTGAAATTAATTTCAGTTTATTTGCGTGTTTATACACACACATACAAAAGAGGATGAACAGGGAAATGTTTTTCCCTTGCACATTACATTTCCTGGAGATAATCAAAAAATCTTCAGTACCAACGTCTGGATAAAATTTATATTATTTTAGAATTAATTTTTTATATTACATTAATTGTTACATAGATAATTCACCCTTCGTAATAAACTGTTAGCAGTGCAATTAATTATCTGGAATAAATAAATAGAAGAATAGAAGAAAATTTCTCTTCCAGTTGCAGGGCTTCTAAACAAAAAAACAAATGTTAGATTATTAGTTGAAAATTTTCAAATCGTCGGAAATCACCCGTTTAATTATAACTACTTATACTATATACTACCATAACTAACACTACTACTATAACACTACTGTCAGAACCTAAATTTTCACTCTCCCTCACGTAAAAAATAATCAAATTATGATCTTTAATATATGAATAGCAGTCGCTTCTCTAAACCTACGTAGGATAAATCCTTATAACCCCTCATTTCAATCCTCAGCCTCAGTAACTTTTAATGGCTTATAAAATTCAGCTTCTAATGAAGCATTAGAGCGAACATGTCTTAAAATACTGAAGAGATCGGAGCCCAGAGACTAATTAGGCAAGTCAAGTTGGCAAATATTTAATATTGATTTTCTACAATACGATAATGACTGGGTTTTTGGTCTAGGTTCTGTACTGTTCATTTTCTATATTTCATAAACCACATGAATGAGATCAACCTTTTGCGCTATAGGGCTGATAAAATGCTGATATTTTTCATTTATTAAATCATCAATTAGATTCTCAATAATGTAATAATAATATTTTCAAACTTTTGAAAATATCGCGGTAACTATTGATTCCTACTTATATTTTCAAATTTGATGCTGCAGCCATTAAATTGTTTTAGAAAATCTTTACGAATTGTAGGATGATTTAAATATTTATTATCCTACTAATGTAGGGTCTGAAGCTTAAAGTTGTTTTTAGAAGTGAAATTCCAACATCTTTCGTGTCTGTCGATCACCGACAGGCCAGATAGTATGGACTTGCATTAGAAAGTTCATGTTATAAGAAGCGTGAATTTAGGCATGCTTGTGTGCGATAATGGAGTAAATCCTCATCTCAAACTTTCCACGCCTGCTGGGTTAAGGAAATAGCATGATAGATTTGTGCTCTGCGAATAATTCAACCATTATTTCAAATTACTTTCCCATCAGACATTGTCTAGTTCAGTATATTAAGTACTATTTTGATTTGTTAACCTTTTTCTTGCAAGCAAAATTATCAAATTCATAAAGAAACTTTCTTATTCATGTTACTCATTCCTAATGCTCAATTCCCATACTTCATTCATGTTTCAGTCACGTATTATAGACGACAAAAAGTAATAAGGCAAACCGCCGCCTACGACAGTAAAAGTCGTCGCTGTTCTTATTTCATCGCGTTGCAATGGATGCGATCTACGACATTAACATAACTGAATGAGAAATGCAAGTAGCATCGCGACGCTTTGCAATTTTTCACTCTCCTAGAACACCGCAAAATTGCCCACAATTCTGACAAGCGTAATGTTTAAATGAATGTGACACATTGAAGCCATTAGCGACTTATGTGTCAGTAGCGGTAGTGAGCCAAAATGTGGTGAGTTTCACCTTTAAAAACACATAACTCATAATGCATCATAATTCGGAATGATCTTTTAAATTGTCAACATTATTGTTGACAGTGAATTGTTGACAGGAAAATTATAAATGCACATGAAATAGCGACTAATTTGAATTATGTTCGATGCTTATTCATGTAACTCCCATGTATATAACCAAATATGATTAGATATAATGCATATCACCTTATTCGGGGCTTCATACCCATGTGGTTTTTCCGCATTACCATTAAGCATTATGGGCCCCGCGTGGGCCCGTTAATGCTGCCCGACATCTGTGCAGTATGGGCCCCGCGTGGGCCCGTTAATGCTGCCCGACACCTGTGCAGTATGGGCCCCGCGTGGGCCCGTTAATGCTGCCCGACACCTGTGCAGTATGGGCCCCGCGTGGGCCCGTTAATCCTGCTCGACATCTGTGCAGTATGGGCCCCGCGTGGGCCCGTTAATGCTGCTCGACACCTGTGCAGTATGGGCCCCGCGTGGGCCCGTTAATGCTGCTCGACACCTGTGCAGTATGGGCCCCGCGTGGGCCCGTTAATGCTGCTCGACACCTGTGCAGTATGGGCCCCGCGTGGGCCCGTTAATGCTGCTCGACACCTGTGCAGTATGGGCCCCGCGTGGGCCCGTTAATGCTGCTCGACACCTGTGCAGTATGGGCCCCGCGTGGGCCCGTTAATGCTGCTCGACACCTGTGCAGTATGGGCCCCGCGTGGGCCCGTTAATGCTGCTCGACACCTGTGCAGTATGGGCCCCGCGTGGGCCCGTTAATGCTGCTCGACACCTGTGCAGTATGGGCCCCGCGTGGGCCCGTTAATGCTGCTCGACACCTGTGCAGTATGGGCCCCGCGTGGGCCCGTTAATGCTGCTCGACACCTGTGCAGTANTGGTGAGCCTTGCCCTGAAAATGACGGCTTCTTTATTTTCAATGCATTCCCTGCATCCTGGTGAGCCTTGCCCTGAAAATGACGGCTTCTTTATTTTCAATGCATTCCCTGCATCCTGGTGAGCCTTGCCCTGAAAACGACGGCTTCTTTATTTTCAATGCGTTCCCTGCATCCTGGTGAGCCTTGTCCTGAAAATGACGGCTTCTTTATCTTCAGTGTATTCCCTGCATATGGTGCGTTTTGCCCCGAAAATAACAGTTTTTATTTTCACTGCATGCATTAGCTGCCGCATGTATAGGAATGACAATTTTGAAAATTTATTTTCGTTTTAAGCTTTAATAATATTTACACTATGGATCCGGAAGCTCACCTTTTGTTTGGGTGTTAAATAAAAATCTTTTGTCTCGCACTATAGAGCATCAATTTAAAAAAAAATTGTACCCACTCTGAAGTTTAAATATTTAAATCCTTTTCACTAAGATGATAAGACTCAACGAGACAAGGAAAATTCCAACATCAAAGTTATTTTTCCAGAATTTTTTGCCTCACGAACACATTCGTTTGCTGTGAGCAGAGCATCAGTTATGGACTGAAATTCAGCAGAGAAAGCAGGTATTTAGAGCTGTACCGTGATATACTAACTAGACTTGCTTCTTCCATAACTTTACACTGCAGAGATGAATAAAATCCTACGCTAGGGTAGGATTTCCGTATTTGTTTTTGAACTCAAGTGCAGGCTAAATTTTTTTGGGGCGGATTTTTTATATTCTCAAACAGGTTGAGAAACTTAGAACGGTTTTGTACAGCAATGCTGCAGAATTTATGCTATACAGGCTTTCAATTTCGAGTTCCGAGTTCATCAAAGCCTGGGATGCTTTTCATGTCGGGAAAAAGTAATTTTGACGAGTCTCCTCAACAGATATTTTTAAGGACTGGAAGATGCCGCACTAGAAAATATTATCACGAAAGTTTCTTTACAGCAACTTGAGAAAATAGACACGAGGTTGCCTGATAAAAATAGCATCCCTTTCTCCCAATATTTTTAAACATTTGTTATAATTGCCTCGGCAGCGTGAAGAAATAGGAACAACATCACATTTTGATTCAACAGTAATTTTCCACAAGAGGATCGAAGGCAATCGATAGAATGTCTTCCCACAAATTTAATATTTCGGTGGTGTTCTGTTCTTTAACCAAAAAAAACTATTCGGGAATAAAATTATTCTATTGCGCAATGATGGCGACACTAATGATGACGACCGTTTTGGCTATTTAATAGGTACTAATAATCTTATGGTATATCAACTTAACTTCAATCTTGACCTTCTGTTCACCACTAACATTGACCATTGAATCATAAAATCAAATACGTTTTTACCGCGAGTGCTGATCTTTCGTTTCACACTCTCTACATAGTGAGTAATTTGTTTCACGAAAATCTTGTTGTGTTTTTTTGCATTGAAAGATTTGAAATTATCATTTCATCAGCATCCAATCAATATTTTTGGTTCTCAATCATATAACTCGATTTAAGTTTTGCCTGAAAAACTGTAAAATAAATTTTGAGAAGCGTTTTTATTGAACTTTAACACTTGCTACAAAAGATGGCTTATCGGTGGAACAAATCGAGCTTCTTGTGCATAGGAGCGCCACGAGACTTAGGATGGCTGCAGAGCTTCAATATTGGCGCAAGTTTGGAGCTCAAACGAGACTTGTGGACCATTGCCGTAGAGATCGAAGGCTCAAACACAGACTGATGCTTCTTTCCAACTGCAGGTCTCGAAGTGAGGCTATGAACTTACTAGGACGATTTCTCTTCGTGAATGTTCAGTCTTTACCAAATGTTTCTGCTGGTTCTACAATGTACAGTACCAACTGTAATTGTAAATATTTTATACTAGGTGGAGTAAGTGCTTCCAATTTATAGTAATAATATATCAGGGAAATGTACAGGAGGGCAACTAAGTGAAGTGAAGAATTCAACAATGATATGTGAGGGTAATAGTGGTTAATAAAGCAATAAATCAATGACCAGTTATTCAAAATTCTCAACAGATATATTGATTGATATTTGCTCAAACATGAAGAAAACTACATCGGCCTCTGGTAAACTAATGACCGAATTAAGGTACATGAAAAACGATCTCCACCTGATCACTTTAACTGAGGGATCATAACATAACATAAATGATTCCAAATTTCATTCAATTTATGCAGGTTCAGGCTTTCGCAGCCTCACTTCCGAGTGAAAATGATGAAAAATGCATAGAAATTTCCAGCAAGATTTAAAGTTTCATTTTATTTTCAAATGGACATAAGTTAATCTGATATCTATAAAAATGCGCAATTAAATATATAAAATCGACTCGCTTTCTAATTGGTAGTAGAGACACTGAATTAAGAATCCTGTTCATAATGATATGAGCTAATTGCGATTCGTTCCGCGAAAACAGACTTCAGGCCAAATATTTTTGCCAGGAAAAAATGTTAATGATTACATCTTTTCTGTTAGGATTTTGAGTTCGTATCGACTATCATTTCAACGCTAGAAGTTTTAGTCCTGATCTCAACGAGCAAAATGACTGATAATAGTATGAGGCTTCTTGATCAGTGTTCAGCGAAACTTACTGTAATTTTTAATTAATTTTAAAGACGATTTTTTGAGAATATAAAAATAATGAACATAAACTGATGTGAAATAGAGATACCCATAAGTAAAATTTGGTAAAGAATATACTTCGAAAATACAAACATGGAGGAGATTCAATTTCGTAACTGCAATTTTAACTTTAATTTTAACATTTTAAAAACATTCTAAATTACCTGTACGAGAGATAAATTACAATATTTTCCCATGCTTTAAAATCTTTCTCTTGCCCCAATTTAAGTAGCCATGTTATAATCGTTAATTAAAGTTAAACGAATATGATTGTTATTACGAAACGAATAAAATTCAAATATTTTTACATATACTTACCCCCCAGCTAATTTCTCATATATTTAGTGATAGAATTAATTGACGCTAACTCGTACAATACATTACAATATACATTTCTTGTTCAGCAGTTGTTTAAGCTGATACATTCACTTGTCATTATATTAATAATTCTAATTACTTATCTCTAATAGTAATAGCTAGCGTTTTAAACGCCATCAATTACTTTTATGTAAATAGAGGTTTTCTCCCAATGCAGCAGTACTGAGAGCCCTGAACGCCCATTCTCCCAGCAGCCGTAGGCATATCTTTCCTCCTACTTAGCTCCTACGATTATATTTGTTTTATTCTGTGCAGTTTATCCAGCGATTCTCCGTAGCAAAATCTCCAGCTTTGTGCTGAGATTAAACGAAATAAATCTCCCCTAGCCGTAAAAAGTACTGGGGATTTAGCTTAAAGAAATGTAAGACCATTCGTTTAATCTTTATTAGCTGTAATCTTTCATGGCGTAAGCGACACCTAAACTCAATCTCGTTTCACGGGCCGTGCTCCCAATGGATTTTTTATTCATGAGGATTGCAAGTTTTTCAATTTGGATCAACACGGACATGAGGAATGTCGCTTCTGTTTAGTGCGGCGCAAACTTTTCCAATGAGAACAAATTAAGGGCCTCCGCCTAGCGTCTTGAGCCTCGCTTATGAAAAAGATAAATATGACTTCCTGCCTTACGAAATTTGCAGCGCCGAGTTGAAGTGAATAAAAATTATATATTAATAAGTCATTAAAAATTCTTGTTAAGTTCATCATGCTTCATTCGAGTTAAAATTAATTCCTTGAGCTCGGAATTTGTAGGAAAAAAGTAAAACTGCAAGTCACGTTTTATCACAAGTCTAATACCAGAAGTACGTTAATTGAATTGAATATTCAGAGTAGTAAATGAACTGCATGAAGGAAAACGTTCTTCAAGCAAGAGAATAAAGCATGGTTGAGAATTAATTACAGTCCCACAACACAAGTTAATGATAATTGAGTGATGTAATAATTGAGTTATTTGATAATATTGTACCATTTTCGGATTAAAATCAATGTCGGCCTAATTAAAACACGTAAGAAGTTCACTCGAGTAGAAGTTGAAAACTTCTCTAACAAAGCAAAGAAATATTCAGAGCATTTGTAAACACATATCCAATATTTCAATGGTTACAAATTTATTCGAGGCTACAGTTATAAGATTTTATTGCCTGGAATACAGACGTTTTAGTTGCCAGAGGAGAGGCAATGGCGATTCGTTGGTTGTTGCTTAGCCAGGTCATTAAAAGTTCCGAGAAAACACGCGAGGCAAAATTTTTTTTTCGTCTGAAGGCTCAAATTAAATGACCGAGATAAACCTGCCTAAATGGGCCTTTTCATCCTGAAAAATTGTAAAACGCGCTAAAGGATTGAGGCATAATTAAGGCAGCGTCAAGCACCACTGGCTGTACCAATCCCGAGAAAATTTTTCAAATGATAATGAAATTAGCAAGAAGGTGATTCTTTGATTGCTAATGATTCTATTAGCTTGATGTGAAAAGACTGATTTGCATTGAGATTTTTGTAGAGAGTTGTTATGTTTTAAATTTATACTGCAAATAAATTTAATGAAACGAAAACGAAAAAAAAATTTGCTTCGTTTGAAATCTAACTTTGATTGTCAGAGAAAGCGTCATCCTACTTTTTATATTCTGGAAGGAAGTAATTTAACTGGAAGTTAGCTGTAATAACCGCGCCGGGATGCGAAAATAATGAAGTTAACAAATGTCGTAGAAATTGAGATTTTGTTGAAAATAAGAATGAGACAACCTATTCCGACAGTGTAAATGAAATACGTGAAATAAGTGACGGAATATAAATTAAATTCGGATTAATCACAAATGGGTATCGAAATCTATTTAATTAACGATAATTAAAGCCCATCTCATTTTTTTGAACAACGAAATCTAGTTGGAATACTGGATGAATGGGCGAACAAGTTAAGAAGCTTTGCTACATTTGATCAGTTCCAAAGTTGAATTTGAAGCTTAGTCTGAAACCATTCTAAGAGCATTAATATTTATATAAAAAATAGAATGTACTTCTAAAAAATCTTAGGTGCTCTCATTTAGCAATTTTGTACGAGAGATACGTTAACCAAATTCAGAGTCACATCAGCGTCTCATTATCGGAACTACAGTAGTTGCCTGAGACGCGATCTATCACACGAAGATCGGCCAAATGTATATGAACTGCGCGTCATATGGGGCCATACTTTCAAAACTCGCTAAGTGAACGTAAGTATATACTTACGCTCCATTTTCTTGTTAACGATTGGTGGATTTTGCTTGAAAGGCCGTCAATGATTGGCTGATGAACTTACTATCTCTTAACTTTTTTTGAAAGTATGGGCCATGGTGTTTGCTGAGCTGGAGAAAAGTGTGCAAATGCTATCCACTTTTTCTTTTATTTGTGGATTCAAGTATTTTTCAGGTTCCGACAAATCTCCTTCCAAATGTCGCATCTTTTTTTATTTTTTCTAATAGCGTTCCCTCTCGGTTTGGACGATCAAGATTGGAGCAGTCAGTGTCGGGTTCGAAACTGGAGAATGGGAAATTGTCAATGCCTTAATAAGCAACTTGCCAACATGGAACAATTTTCAACACTGACACCACTATAGAAAAAATTGACATAGAGCTCTGGTGGTTAAAACAATATTGAAAATTTTATCTCTTTATATTTCTTTATTTTATCTTTTATTTTTTTATAGACTCGGCCGTAAGCTGCGCGGAAGCTGAAAAGAGCCTAAAACAATCGCCATGCAACTCCACAGCTCCTCTGGCATGCTTATATTCCTAATTTGTCTTCGGGCAACTTACATGTGTCTCTGAACAAGAAGCTGGGAACCAAAAAGTTTACTTGAGAAGCTATTTATAACACATGAACAATTAAAGTCAAAATAAAATAAAGTTATAAACAATTAAATTTCCATCAAAAATCCCATATATGTAGCAGGGCAAATAAAAATATTTGTATCTTTTATTTTTTTACATCGCATTCTCAGGTTTTCGGTTTTTGAATCGGACTCTGATAGAATATAGGCCAAATTATAAAAGATTTTGTCAGACACACACGAGTAAATAATTTGAAAAGTACCGTAACGAAAATATGAAATTTAAATGAATTTGCTTTGGTCTATAAATTTAATTTTAATCATACCAATTTTTCCAGTCTTAATATTAGCCTAATAGAAGTAAAGCATCCTTTCCTGTAATGCAACAATATCGTGATTTACGAATAAGTGCCTCGAGATGAATAGCACCGTGAGAATTACAGTATTTATGCACAATGCCGGCGGAGAAAAGAAAAAAAAACACGTGCATCCTTCAAGATCTAGAACTAAGAAGAGAGTTAGTGTGAACATAAAAAAATTTACTGAACCTAGCAATGTAAGAAAATTACGTAAAAGTACAATACAATAATGAAGCGAAACGAAAACTTTCATTTGGTAAATTTATACAAATAGAGATATTTTTCTACTTGTATAGGCTTCTTGGCAATTTTCCACTACAACCAATGAGTTTCTCTAGAATCCAGTTTAAAATTGATTTTATCGCTCCTACATTCGATTCACATAATGGTCGATAATATTCCTGTGATTAAAATGTAACAAAAATTTGCCTGTGTCTGTCGATTATTTCGTTTCCAAAAACCATAGGTATAGTCATATAGTAAAATCTCTTCTTCCAGTTTCATTTTATTCTTCATCTAATAAAACATTCGTTGAGTAGCTCTGATCAAAATTCCGGGCGTTGTCTGTCTGGTAGCCACGTTCCGCACCCGCCACTTTAATGGTCCATTTCGTAGCCGAGTTACGCGCGACTTTTGAGCTCCGTGAGCTCCATGACGTCCATTGCTCTGCACAATCAGACTCTAAAATCAATTTCATGGGCTAACAATTAATGGCTTGGGCGTGTTCAGTCCAGCAAAGTTTCTCTTGTAATTGCTGCCCCTGCCTGAAAGTTCTTCACAGGAAGTATCGAATTAGTTGACTCGATGCGGCGGAAATTTCTTAAATGTGCTTGTTCCTTAAATCCTGATTAGTGAGAACGTATCCTGAAATCCTCGTTTGCAGGAAAGTACAAAACACAAGTGAAAAAATAGGCAAGAAAGGAAATCTAGAATGATAAGATCAGACCGTTATCAACAATTAACCGTGCTGTAAAATATATATCCTCTTCATGGTGATAAGTTAATAAGAGTTTTTATTAAAATTACTTTTTGATACTGAAATCTTTGATCGTATTGCAAAATTTGTATTGTATATGAAATTTAAAAATTAAATCAGAAAGGCATGCCTCTCCAGGACGGATATAAACGCAGGCTGTGATAGTGTACATATAAATTAATAACATTGAACCATAACAAGATACTTTACAAATTTAATTGTTCCTGGTCATAATTATAAAATATAGTTTCACTTCAAATAAAACAATATGTTCTTTTCAAATTTTTGCACTAAATTTTTTCGTTAAATTAACGTATCATTGAATTTTCCGAAATAAATTTTTAAACCTACTCGCAATCTTCATCTAAAGCAATCACCTTGCAGCAGTTCAACAGCAGAGGTCACTTGTAATGCTCCATTTCCAACTCTCATTGTAATTTGCAGAGCCTTTGAGAATATTGGGAGACTTGGTCTGTGTCTGACGTATTAATAATATATTATCTGTGAAGTCAGGAGGAGGCGAAACGTTAACAATAGGCCTGGGATCCGTGTGCAAATTATGCCTCATGAAATTGTAATCAAATAAATATTTGCGTTCCACCCCTGAGAGCGAGAAGTTCATTTTAAATTATATTCATAATGAATTGTCTGCCGTGGCAAAGAATTATTTTGTTTCCAGGGAATTTCGTCGGCTCCTTTATTGAGATATTCACAACTATTTCAGTCAAATCAACTAAATAAGAACAGAAGAAAAATGGGTATGAAATGTAATCTCTACGTGTAAATATATAAACTGAATTAAAAACACATAAACGTTAAATGTTTCTAAATTTAAATATGAATAATAAATAGTATATGAATACATTTTTCTCGGTTGAACAAATATTATGATTTTTTATTTACGATATTTTTACGACCTACTTCATCAACTTTTTTATCTGCCATTTTATCAAAGCTTGAGGGAATTAAGCTCACAATCATGCATTAGAATAAAGAATTAATTCAGTGCAAACTGTTTATTCATTTTGTAATGATGCAACAGTATAAACTGAGGTATAACTAATATAAGTAGAAACAGGTATAAACAGTACAGTACAACAGTGACAGTAAAAACAGAAGAATATTTTAAGCAGACCTCGACTACAGTTAAGCCTCAAGAATTAATATCAGATTTCCATTTCACTGCTATGCCTCTGGCCCGGTTTTCTCGGCTATAATGGCGAAGACATTTTCTCATGAGCCCATTGAAACCCCTTAGCCAAACTTACGCTCCTTTTTTGGCGGGCTTTTATGGGACAAATTTTGGTCCGGAGTGCAAAATGCCCCACGGGGATCGACCTTCCCAGAGCCATGTTGCCGAAAAAATGTATTTTAGTTGGCCAAAGCTTTTGGGAGAAATAAATACGCAGACTGTGTTTAGAGCTGCATGCACTCGAGCATTTGAAGTACTTGATGATATTATGCAATTTATATGCCTTTTAGGGGGAATAATCAACGATATTTCCGAAAATGTTAATAAAAATATGAATAGCTGCTAATTGTTCATAATTACTACAAAAAAGTTTGCACGGCTTTGCACTAAGAGTCATGCATGCATTCATTAGGAACTCACTCGAGTTAACGCAGTATACATGCAACGCTCTTAAGCAATTTTGCTTTTGTACAGCATTGATGATTATTTTTGCCGGTTGTGAGGTTTTGGGAGGCTACTGTCGATAATAAATTCATTCCATTCGAAATCTGTCTTGTATACCATAAATTTCCATATCAATCAGAAAAATAAATATATAGTAAAAATACGTTTAACCAAATTTGCTAAATTTTAATTAAAACTATGACGTAAATATTCTCCCCTACGGCTTCAAGCTACACACTTACTTCTCAGGGAATAATTTTCCGCAAATTTCAGATTATTCAAGCACAAGTCAAAACACGATTTTCATATCATTAGGATTTAAGTATTTAAAACTATTAAAAAGATTCCTGGATACACTTACAATTTCAGATTATTCAAACACAAGTCAAAGCACAATTTTTAGATCATTAGGATGTGATAAAGTAAAACCATAAAAAAGATTCCTTGATACAATTACAGACGACTGACAGAAATAAGGTTATATTATGAGCGGCAGCACGCTTTCTGCCCCTAAAACATCTAATACAATCATTACGCATTCTGTAAATTATCGGGCCATGTATTTGGTTTGAAATATAAAAAAATTATTTAATTCAGTCTAAACCAAAATCCAGTTGAGGAACCATAATAGCATTGTTTCCGAAAGGCAAAAGGAAACAGTTAAGAGAAAGGCGAATAATGTTAAAGATTAATAGAAAATCTGTATACTAACAGCTATTCATGAAATTAGATATAGTTAGCAATTATGTCCTTTCTGCTACTTAATACTGGTATGCTCTAGGCCAAACATTAATTAAGAGTATATCTAATCATACACTTAGAAAAAACGGTGAAAAAACGGTCCCACCGGCGTTCTAGTGGCCGGTTGCCCCGTGAAAATGAACTGTTTCACCGTTTATATCAGATATTTTACGGATAACTAGTGTTAAATTAGAATAAAAAGGCAACACGATGTTTCTTTTCACGTGCCGACCGGCCACTGAAACGCCGGTAATACCGTTAACGGTAAATTTTCTAACAGTGTAGAACGGTAACTACATGTCTACGGTCACTACATAGAACACTTAGAAGAGAGCAAAGCAATGTGAAATAACCTCATCAAGTCATTTTCCATGACTCATTATATCACATGACCCAACCCAATACCTTAATTGTACGGAAGTACGTCGAGTGAGTCAAGCAAATTGAAAAGAAATTATCTCATCAATTTATATACCATTATTTTTTCCTTCGTTCAAATTATTAAATTCAGTGTAATGAAGAGAACCTTTTTTGATGTTTCGTTCGTTCTGGAATTGGTTATTTCCAAGACCAAAATTGACTAAAAATTGAACATAAAGCAATTTAAAAACATTTTGATACTTGCTAACAGTAATTGTTTCAGGAGAGATGCTTATTGAGCATGTATCACTGACGATTATTATCTAAGTATTGATAAATGATTATTTTTATACATGAAAAAAACAATGATCATTTCAATGGTCATGAATAATGATATAATTTCAAAAGGTGATTCTTTCGAAAGTTGATCATGATCATTTCAGCTGTTATAAATGTAAACTGTGCGACCGACGGCCTCTGTGTTGTTTCATGAACTTCTCGGCTGCTTGACACGAGCGCAGTCCCACGCTCAGGCTTAATATGAACTCTGCCTCCATGAACTTGCCTAACATTTCTGATTGGTGTCTTGAGAAATTTTGCTGCAATAACAGAATGAAAATCTCATCTAACTTGAGCAATAAAATACACCATCCTTGACGAGAAATTCTGGCAACTACAGCAATTTGGGGGCATGCAATCTGCCCGTGCAAATATTCATTTGCATCGTCAGCTGCGGTGCCTGCAAGCAGGACCTTATTGCTTTGCATTGCTTAACTTCCTCGGGGAAGACTTCCTTCGTCTCCATAGACTTGCATCATTCCACAAGATCCTATAGCGAGGACACTAGTATAGGATATTTAATTTGATCTTGAGGAAGAGACTTCCTTCGCCTCCATAGACTTGCATCATTCCACAAGATCCTATAGCGAGGGCACTTGTATAGGATATTTAATTTGATCTTGAGGAAGAGACTTCCTTCGCCTCCATAGACTTGCATCATTCCACAAGATCCTATAGCGAGGACACTTGTATAGGACATTTAATTTGATCTTGAGGAAGAGACTTTCTTCTCCTCCATAGACTTGCATCATTCCACAAGATCCTATAGCGAGGACACTTGTATGGAATGTTTAATTTAATCTCGCAAGAACCCTATGTTTAGGCCGCCATGCAGACAAATGTCTAGGCAATCTTGTCTAAACAGTAAATCACTTTCTACACGTAGCACTGATACTCTAGTTTCCCGAGCCAGCCTGGGCCAGGATGACCTATCTCCAACCTATATCTCATATCTCATTCATTCATTCAGTATAAAACTCCATAGTCTTGTTGTTTTCTGAAATACGATTATTACTATGAAAGATAGAATGAAGCATTTGGTTACATTTCAACTGCAATGAGTGGGCTCTCTGGATGCTGCTAGCTATCTATATAACCCAGCAGGCATCTGACGTTGAAACACCGTTGATTATTGGTTGATTTCAGGTTGAAATGTTGAACAACCAAAATTAAACGTCATATCAACGTCGAAATCTGACCAACACTAGAAGGGACGTGAAACAACCTTATTCCAACGTTGAAATAACGTCGATATTGGTACGTTGAATTTATACTAATTTTTAAACGTTGAATCAATGTTGATATCAGGTTGAAATGACCAGAGAATGCAGTTCAATTTTCAAGGAGTCAAACAATTCTTTAGCTTATTTCTATTGCTCATGCACGCGAGCTGCCGTGGTCAAGGTTGCTAAGGCGTCGCGCGGTCTCCAGCGATCCCGGGTTCGAATCCTGCCACGGACGAAAAACAGGTTGGCTCTTCAACGTTGATTCAATCAGAGAATTTGGCGTTGCAGCAATGTCGTAGTAGTAACATTGATTCAACATTGCATTGTAACGTCAGTACGACGTTTCATGAGAGACGTTGCTTCAATTTTCATTCTAAACCTATTTTCACCCCGATCTCAAAGTCATAATGCGTAGTTGTTTCAACGTCGATTCAACCATAGAATTCAACGTTGCAGCAACGTCGTAGTAGCAACATTGATTCAATGTTGCATTGTAACGTCAGTACGACGTTGCACGAAAGATGTTGCTTCAATTTTCATTCTAAACCTCCTTTCGCCCCGATATCAATGTCGTAATGAGTAGTTGATTCAACTTCGATTCAACCATAAAATTCAACGTTGCAGCAACGTCGTAGTAGTAACATTGATTCAACGTTGAATTGTAACGTCAGTACGACGTTGCATGAAAGATGTTGCTTCAATTTTCATTCTAAACCTCCTTTCACCCCGATCTCAATGTCGTAATGCGTAGTTGATTCAACGTTGATTCAACGTTGATTCAACCACCGAATGCCTGCTGGGAATATACCAATATGTAATCGTTCCATTTCATTATTTCTAGAGTTGATTTTTTCAGCATATGAGAAATTTTAGATTTTTCGGAAAAATTCAGTCTTTTTTAATAGTATCATTGACTTCCAATAGATTTTGAAACCCTTTTCACGGACATTGCTAAGAAATTTCACATTTCCTCTGAAGTTTTGCTTCGCAATCAGCAATAATAACGATCATTAATGTTCACTTCGAAACCAAAATCTCATCAATCGTTCGAAAGTCTAATGAGCGAAAAAATAAGCAGAGTGGATAGTAACTTTTATATCAAATCCGCCAAAAAAGTTTATTCGAAGGTAAAATTTGACACCATTTAAACATTTAAGGTGTTTCATACAAGCACTAGAGTGAAACTGAGTATTTCAAACGAGAATAGGTTTGCAACTGAGTATTTCATTTAAGCACCATTTGTAACTGAGTGTTTCATACAAACTTTCGAGTGAGAGTAAATATTTTTTCCCCGGGAAATTCCACATTTCCGATATCTCGTTCCATCTCTTCATGGAAAGAATCAAACACCAGCGCCGGCTTCTTCAAAACGTTTTCTTGCGGTGAAGCTCTGGTCGGCATCCCTTTAAGCCGTCAGTAAAGAGCTTCTATTGGCTTGTAGAATAAAATACAATATTTTCAAGACTCACGTTTGCAGAATCACCTGATATCCATCACAAGTGAGTGATCCTACGTATTATAAAAATGCTCAAACAGAGCAAACATTGCTGAGCCTGCGAGCCCTTTTGACGGTGATGAATGACTCGAATTCTTCTCTGCACGTGGCCCAGGAATATACGTCCAGCTTCCATTAACTAAACGAAAATGTCATTTGCGAGGTTAAGCAGTTTCTTAGATATAATTTTAGCATCAAACCAGGTGTCAAAAATGTCTTCAATTGAAAAATGCGGGAAAAATTAAAATGATATCATTCATCTGATTAATCCAGCCAATTCATCTAATCAAATTTCAGTCATGTAGAAGAAAATTATTTCAATATGACTTCATAAAAAGAAACTCGAACACAAAATTTATAAACTTCCTAAACTCAGACTGATGCATAAAACTGCAATTTTTCACTTATAAGTGAGAAAAGTTCGACCCCTTCTCGCCCGACTACCTCAAGTTGCTCTGGGATGGAGACAAGTCAGAACGAAGTTAGGTGCTATTTTTCAAAGATGCTTTCCCAAGTCTTTTGTTTTTGAGCTTTTTCAAGGGAATAAATCTTAACATTCTGCTGGACCTCTGCGATAGTTAAGAGCCTGCCTCTGTCTCTCAGGCTTGTTGACAGATGGAGAAGTTCTGGTTTGTTGACGACCGAAAGATGGTTCTGAAGACAGTTTTTTGTATCAAATAGACTATTTAATAAAGGATTGAAACTATTACATTCTCTTTATTATTATTAGTATTGACATTGATATGAGAAATTAAAATGTGACTTTAAATTTTTGTTGAATTACCTGCTTAGGATGCAATTGACTTTTGATTAGTTTAGAAGACGTGTCTACATATAAGTAGTCGGGACATATTCTCCTCAGTTGTCATAATATATAATTTTACGGCTCAGGCTGATTCAATCAATATCTGGACACTATAAAACAAAAATTGGGAAAAAATTTATCGTTTCACTCATGAGTATGGAAATTTATTATTGAATTACGAGGAAGACGAAATTGTAAGACATAAGGGTGAGAAGTTTGTGAAGGAATAGGTGTCAAGGTCGTAAGAAATACCACCTACATCCTAAAAAAGATTGAAACATTGGTAAATTATAGCTAGTTTTGATGAAACTTGCCTTTATATACGAAAATATACATTTTAATCCATAACGTATATAAGGAGGAAAAACAACCACTCTTAAATCAACTATAGATCCCAATATATACAATACCTTCGTTAAACATAGCCTGGGCCCGCAGTGACTTGATAGCAAATATACGGAGCTGCACAAAAGATTGTTTGTCGATCGGTGCCAGATTGGATGCGGGCGGCAATCCGAGTCAATTTTATTATGTATTTGGGGAAAGTTGTTTTGTATTTATAAAATAGCAGTATTTGTATTTAGATAATAATATAGATATTTAATTTAGAGATTTTCTATTTAATAATTAATATTTAATGTTTACAAATTATTAATTAATTGATATTTGAACGTCTGACGTATTATTTAATAATAAAAACGCAAGTAACGCTAAAATTAATGATACAAATAATTTTCAACGTATTAATAAATAATTAATCGTTAAAAACAATAATTAATCATTTTGAGAATATTTTAATTAATTGACACTAAACTTCGTGTATTTATAAAATAGTTTATAGAGAAGTGTGGTGCAACAGCTAGCATGTACCACCACTGACTTCAACATCTGCAATTAGTAAAGCTGTTTTATCTAAAAAATATAAAATAAAATCCTTCATTTATACAAACAAAAAAACGAGTCAACTCTCTCAGCTTCTGACCGACAGAATGTCAACGAAACTTCGGGTTTTTTCATACCGCGTATGTTTACTATAGAGTGAAATTACGCAAATATATCAAAATAATTCCCATATTATAAATGTGTTCTAAAAATGTTTTCCCCCACGAAAAATTGTTTACTAATTTAAATAAAAAAAAAAAAACACTTCAGAACAAAGAGAAGGTGTGTTTTACTTCATGAACTCCAATGGAATCGATTTCCTCATCTTTAAATAACGCTAATGGAAATTGTTCTTTGTATCACAGTCGAAAGCAACGACAAGGAAAGAATCCTAAGGTAAAATTCTGTGAAATGCCACTTGAGAGGCAGCTTAACATGTTAATGTAATGGAACTTCTTGGAATGATGAAAAATATCAGCATCGGAAACTGAATGAAAAATTCTTTTGCAATTAGTAAATGAATTTCAATACATGTGTTCAAATAGACATGCATATATCGGCCCAAAAATGATTCAGTAAAATTAGGTTGGAGCGCATATCTTTGTGAACATATCTTCGTTCATACGCAAAATCGATTAAATCTATTAAGGCTACCCTAAAATTTTCAATTTTGGCGTTTTTCGGTTTTTGTGCTCATCTGAAAGCTGGAATTCTGCTCTTTCCAATGGTACCACTGCCATCGCTGTACGCAAATATTTACGTTCATGACGTCTCTTTAAATGGAAGCGGGTGAGAGAGTTCTTTAAGAAATTAGATTTAAAGTAATTAGCTGCTGAAATCTTTGAATATAGTTTCTACTTGAGTTGTGCTGCAGTTACATGCTTAGTCTCATCTTAAAGCTGACATTCTGAGCTTTCCAACGATACTACTGCGATCCATGTACGGCAATATTGACGCAGATGGCCGGGCTTTAATGGGGGGAAAATAGACCTAAGAAAATTAGAGCGGCAAGACTACATATCTTGGTGTATCTGGCATCTGAGCTCAGTTACCCTCCTAACA
Organism: Hyalella azteca; assembly: GCF_000764305.2. Lineage (NCBI taxonomy): Eukaryota > Metazoa > Arthropoda > Malacostraca > Amphipoda > Hyalellidae > Hyalella > Hyalella azteca. Next base: position 88,033 of record NW_025932610.1, read on the forward strand.
TTGTACGTAGAGGTGCGCTACAAGTTGCTGCTAGCATCCTTGAGTGGATTAAACTACAGAAGCCTGTAGTTTGAGTGCCTATTTTGAGGCGCACGGGACTTTGTCGCGCCGTCCTGAAAAGTTTGAAAAGTTCAACTTATTGTCACGGAAAACCTATCTCCTCCCACAGTTTTCAAGCTACAGCAATGAGACATACACCATTCGATTCGTAAGGAAATTACCTAAAAATTTGATGATCATTTTTTTTGAATTTATGTCTGGTTCGTTTTTTATATGGGGGAGAAGGGGGGGGGAGAGGAGAAAAATGAGAAAAATGGGATAAAACGCGCATAAAAAAACTAAGGGGAAAATGAGAAAAGTGATCATCAAATTTTTAGGTATGGTCCTTACGAACCGAATGATATGTGTCTCGATGTTGTAGGATGATATTTGTAGGAGGAGATAAATTTTCTAAAGTACCCCTTTTTAGCCGTTTTCTATGAATTTCACGTTTTCTATCATTTTTTTTTTAATTCATAGAAGCAAAATGTTCTTATTTTTAAATTTTACGTATGTATGTGAAGTTTCATGATGATCGGATAATAACTGTAGAAGTTTTTCCGCAGGGTAGCCGGTCCCCTTAAAGAGAAATTGAGAGAGCGATATTGCAAGTTGGAATAGAATAATGATTCCAAGATTTGAAATGGATATTCCTGGATATTCCGGCAATGACAGCACTTAGTACAATGCATAGAACTTGGATTCTCTTTCAATTTATGCCGAAATAATTCTGTATTTCGATATCATTTTTAGGAATTGAAGTTGAGCAGAATTTCAAACATTTTCTAGTCAGTGAAAATTATTTTCCAGCTAATGCAAGAGATATTTCTTTTGAGCTGTAATTTCGTTAAAAAATACATTCTCAATTAGATGAAGAGAAACAGGGCTTAAAAAAAGCAGTAAAGCTTCCAATATGAGTAAAAATTGTAAAGCTGTTGAGTATCATTGCGCAACATAGCCCCTAACAACCTGGATCAATATAACAAATCAGGTTGAACCAATACTTTATAACTGAAGAAATTCGCGATACCAGCCCCCAGCAACCTGGACCAATAACAAATCAGGTCGTACTAATACTTTCTAACTAAAGAAATAGAATTAAGTGCTAAAAACTATAACCAAGATAAGGAATATTTCTTTGCACCGCTCATACATCCAGTTCTTTCCTGCTGGGAGCTGCAACCAATCTTTCCCGTGTCCAGGCCTGGGACGAAGCAGTGAGGCTGAGTTCTTGCAAGCCACAAACGTAGGATATTGGCGAACTCTATAATTTCAGGCTGAGTGTTTTTACTTCTCGTGAAAACCAAAGGTGTTAGTTTACGGATCTCTCAAGGATTTTTCTCGAAGAGATCGAGACTCATGCACACGGAAGGAGAAAAAATAAGATGAAATAAATTATTTTAACTGCCCAACCCCTTGCTATAACTACGAGTTCATCTTGGGATAAAATTAATTATTATTGGTATACATACTCATGCGTCAAAACTTGAATGAAAACGAATCCAGATGTTCAGGCTTAAACAACAGGAATTTCAAAATTCAGAAATTGAAAAATTGATTAGATTCGTCTATATTGAAATGACAATCAAACAATGACGCACGCGAGAAAACATTTCTGGCGTCTGTATAACGGTCGGGATTCTAAACATGTTTACATTGTGCAAATTACACGACATGCAATTTTTCGATAAATCTAGCGCTGCAGCTTCCTCGAGAGGATAATTCAAATTATGTGCTGCATGTAATTTGGAAGCAATTTAGAAGTTTTCAAACAACTGGTTATGAAATTTATTTAATCATTAAAAATTTTAATTGTAGTGTCATGACCGCTGAAATGAATTAGTTTCTTAAATAGAAAATATATCGCATCCGCTGATGCACTCAGAACATTCAAGGTTATTGCTTTAAAAAATGGAGAGTTTCTGAACGAAAATGTTTGCGGCGCGGCGGTTGGGAAGCTGTGTAAAAAGATCGTTTTACTTTAGGTGCCCTTGAGTTGAAACTCGCGCTAGACACTATTCTGGTGCGCTTGAAGATGTCACATAAGTGCAAAGAATTTGCAAACAAATTCTGCGAAGTGAACACAACATTGAAAACGTAATATAACATATATCACAAGTGTAATAACTTGATCGGGTTCTTCACTAAGTCAGTTTGTAAAGAGTTTTCTTCGGAGTATTAATGAAGACTTGTTCCCACAAGCATTTATTCAAATACACAGTTTATTTACAGCACAGATGAATAATAGGTTGAAATTAACATACGGGACACGCATCTGAATAGGCAGGAGGCTAACTAACCCGTCGCACACACTACCACCTTTGAGGTAACCTTCGGTCTTGACAATACATTATGGAAAACCCGCTATTTTGTTAGAAATAGTCCTTACAACAAAACAAGGAGTCAATTCAATTGAAATTTTTTTGTTTATAATCAAATCGTGTAGCATCGCTTCTCTTCTCCTTTATTTAGAATTGCAACGAACTCTGGAAGTCTAATTTATGTCTAAGAATTACTTAGAGTGATTGTGAAGATACCCAAACAAAATTTGGATGCATGTCCGACTCTGAATTAGGTACCGCCTAGGACTCGGGGAGCACTCAAATCAGCTTCTCTAGGTCCACCACTGTACAGGGTATGAAGGGCAGCTTCTGGGCAGATTGCAAGCTTGGCATGACTCGGTTCGGCCAGCTCTTGTCATACTCTTAAGCGACCATAAAGGCCGAAATTAAGTATATAGATTCAATAACAAAATTTAGAGCCGATGGCGGCTCTGGATTAAGGAACGCCTAGGACTCGGGGAGCATAGTCCACCAGCTTCCCTATGTCCGCTTTTCGGTCTACATTCTGGTCCCTGAATCAGACAGCTACAAGCTCCTGGTACTTATTCTGCCAACTCTTGCCCTACTCTCAGGAATTTATAAAGTCGGCAAGGAGGTTCTGACTAGTCGCTGATTGCGATCAGTTGGCCAACTGACCCAGAATAACTCTTACGCGAACATAGCAACTCCGGGGCGGAGGCTGAAGCATACCCCGTATTTTGTTAGGGTTCGGACCAGAAAGTGATTTCGATCGGGTGGACCAGCAGACCCAGTATGACTTTGCGCCGAGTGTAGCGACAATTCGACCGAATCCTAGGTGGACCCTGAATTTTGATAGGGTATGTTCAGCGATTTCAGTTTGTATAATATAATGATTTGCAAGGGTCTATCATATTATCACTCTTTAATCAGCAATAGACTACGCAATATGCTTACAGATACGAAAAACAAAAAGTTTATTGCAACTATAAGTTCGTTCGGGCTGAAAATTTCTAGTGGAATAAGAAATAATTTCTGCTTATATGCATGATTGTATTGAAATATGGGAATTAGCATGAATGGAAAAAATGTCAAAAGTTAAACTTTTGTAAATTGTTTTCTTTTTCTGTTTTTGTGGTCAGCAGATTCATTACACAGTTTTCCCAATAACACTCATTATTTAGCAGAAAAATTTATAATCTATCGAACTGACTAGAGTTTATCGGAAACAAAACATGACAGTCTCACGACCTGCAAGATTTTAATTCTGAGCTCCTTAGTTTAGCAGTAAACTTCATTAGACAAATTTATAATTTATGTAGTTGAAACTATTTAATTCTTCCCCAAAAATACGTGGTTAAATATCGTAGCACTTTTGAGTTCACCTAATTACACTAATTCTATTGGCGATTCACATCATACATCGCTCCATTAACCTCTATGAAGTTATATCCATTGGTGTGTAGGCCTTTTTTTCTGGAGGCTCTCAAAAGTAAGATCAAATGGCATAATTAGCCAGTAATAAATAAATGAGTCTGATGCCTGAATGACAGTAATGGCATTCAAGGTAGAATATGAAATCCATTAGGCTCATAGTAAAGAGATTAAGAGAGCGAAAAGGTCGAGCAGAGATTGAATGGGCAACAGCGGCTGAACCATGCATAGATGCAAAAAAGAATTAAGCATTCATGAGGAATTATTAAATCTATTGTCAACAGACAAAAACGGATATTATTGGGTTGAGTTAGAGTATTACGGCAGAAATATTATGGGATTGTTGCGGAAGTATAGTTGAATAGGGTATTCACGTAGCTCACTCAAAAATCTATAACCTACAGAAGCCTGACCAAATCGATGCTCAATTGAACGTGAATTGTAATTGTTTATGAATTCATAAAATAATTGCTTAATTATTTAATTAAATCAACACGATTCACACATAATTTTTCCTTCAGACTTGTATGCACAAAAAATCAATTAATCTTCATAATCGACTTAAATTCTTTGCTGGCATTACAAGTTTCCTGAGAGGTCTATTCTGCGCGGATTTATTAGGGCTTAAAGACGATCGCTCCCCGGGGGGTGATCTGAACTCCGATAGAACGATTCCTTTACCAAATTCAATCAAACTTTTTCCGACATAACGACTGTGCGTAATGACCAACGACCTCGTCGTGAGCTTGACGCCATACCATTTACGTCAACATGAATCGCTCTAACAACTGTCAAACGGGAGCGATAACTTAGATGTCGTGGACTCAATCTCTTGTCCCGAAAGATACTTTTGATGTGTTAATCTATCGCATTATTTTCAGGTATTATATAATAAAACTTGGACGTATTATTGAGTCAAGCAAAATGGCACAATGGTTGGATGAAGCAAATAAGGTGATGTTCGTTGAAATTATCATCTAGAATCTGGTATCACGACTCGGGCTTTTGTAGAAATTTTCATTCGCAATTCTTTGATTTTAATTTGCGTCAAATTTGTTTGAGGGATAAGGACATGAGGATTGATTTGTCATTTACTTGAAGTCAGTTAGTTAGGCTTGTAGATTTTTTTTTAGGTTTGTTGTATAAAATTTCCTAGTTATTAATTGGAATTGAATTGTGGAAGAAAGCCACACTTGCAGGTTCAGATCTCCAACCTACTCCTGCATATCTCATTATTTATTCAGTATAAAACGCCATTGTCGCGTTGTTTTTTGAAATACGATTATTACTATGAAAGATAAAATGAAGCTTTGGTTACATTTCAATTACAATGAGTGGGGTCTCTGTTGCTTGGATTGCAATCTTTTTCAAATGAAACAAAATTAACCTTGCAAGTCTATCCCGGAGATGCTCATGAATGTTAAATGTTTCAAAAATCCATCAATTTCACGAAGTATTAGCTCAATTTCCACGCATAATATTCTCGTCAATATCGTTCGACACGCCCATTAATATTCTGGGACGGGATTTTGGCATTGGATTTGAATGTGTAAGCAGAGTTCAACAAGGCGTGCGAGCGGCCGTACAAGTTCTAAGCTGCAGCTCATCTCTCTAGCAACGGCGAGACGCTCAGTCATTTGATAGGTAATAATGTATACGATTAATCGATTAGCAATATATAAATAAAACTTTTAATTAACGTTAATTTCTCAATATAACACGAGATAAGGAACCCCGCATTTTGGAATGCTTTGCTTAGGCTACATTGTGGGACCATCATTAAGCCGACAGTGGTGGAGACACTTGACACTGGTGGAGAAACTTGACTGTAGCGATGACACTTGACAGTAGTGGAGACACTTGACTGTAGCGATGACACTTGACAGTGGTGGAGACACTTGACTGTAGCGATGACACTTGACAGTGGTGGAGACACTTGACTGTAGCGATTACACTTGACAGTGGTGGAGACACTTGACATCACTTGACTGTAGCGATGACAGTTGACAGTGGTGGAGACACTTGACTGTAGCGATGACAGTTGTCAGTGGTGGAGACACTTGACGACACTTGACTGTAGCGACGACAGTTGACAGTGGTGGAGACACTTGACTGTAGCGATGAGAGTTGACAGTGGTGGAGACACTTGACTGTAGCGATGAGAGTTGACAGTGATAGAGACACTTGACTGTAGCGATGACTCTTGACAGTGGTGGAGACACTTAACTGTGGCATGACACTTGCCAATGATGTAGACGATTGACAGTGACATAGAAACTCGACATTAGTGGAGACACTTGACAGTAGCGAAGACACTTTTTAGTGGCGCAAGCACTTTGCAGTGACGATGGCACTGATAGGCACAAATAACGCAGCCACTTACTTTTAAAACTCTGCCCTCTTTTCAATTTGCAAAACACCACATTCAAGATCTCGTTATAGCATAGATACGAGCATATAACAAATATTCGCTTTTCGCTTGATTCTATCAGGGTTATACTCCAGAGAATTTATTTATAGTCATAAATAAAACACTTATTTCAAGTTGAAGAACTGTATTTCTGAAGATTAGACAGGCCATGAAAGGAAAAAATTCCCTAACGTATCAGTATTTAATAATAGTAGGCCGACTACTTCAGAGCAAAAGTGTACTTGTATCCGCCATCTCATTTATGATGCGTCTGTCAGCTGAGTTAGTTATTTACGCCAAAGCTTCAGTAATTTGGTGAGAATAGTTCTTCATAATTTGTTTAATGCTGACTTACTTGAAATAAGAAATATGTCATTATTTAAAATTTTCCTTGTACTATGATTTTTGTATTGTTTCAGAATCCGGTAAATAAGTACGTGATATCCTATACGAAACTGCGTCTTCTTTACAGTCTCGTACGAACCTCAGGTATCAACCATGGATCATTTATATTCTTTTTAGTGAATCTGACATATCATAAATTTATGAAAGATAATAAATTTATACATAAATAGAATGTCGCGTCGCGCGAGTTAAACTATTGGAGTTTAGAGTTTACAGCGCTCTGCCTTCTCTCAGAACCATCCGCCTAGCTCTACTGCCGCCCGCTAGCGTGCAGCATGCGGCGTCTCATTTAGTGGTGACGATCTCCTGCGTTAGCATAAGATGTGTAGCTAATTCATTGCCTAGAAATCCAGTTCATTCATTGTCCATATCAAGTCTTTGTTTCACTGTGTCTTGTGTTAGTGCTTATTTGATCTTGATAAACCTGGTATGCCCATTGTGATATGCAATAGTAGTTTTTTTGACTTTTCTTTGTTTTACTCATCGTCGGTCATTATCGTGTAACCAAATCTCCGTCTTCTTTCTGTTCAGACGTGCGTAAACTTGATGTTGTTTCAATGTAACAGTCAATTATTGTTAGCGACCAATCGAACTGATGAATAGGATCGACGTAAGTGTAATGCTTGTCTTTGTTTTCTAAGCTACTGCGGTCATTATTGCATTATTTACACATAGTGACATAGATGAAATATTTAGATTGTTGCCAGCCTAAATTTAGGATTATTCCTTTTCACAAAATTCAGTACCTATCCATCGATTATGTATAACGAGTTTCTTAGTATTTTGTCAACTTTCAGTGAGATTAAAAGTTCATGTTGTTTTTTCGAGTATTACATCTGCTCTATTACGTGCAGATTTACGGTCGAACTTTCCGGCAGTAAACCTGGACTGCGTATCAAGAATGTCTTGCTTACTGTCCTTGGGTTACTTGGCTGAAAAGAGAAGATTTAGGTAGCCTCGAATTCAGTCCAAGACATCGAATGTTGTGTCAGCTGAGACCTTTACATAATTGAGCTGCTATAAATCATCGCTAGCTACAACGCTCGGGCGACCAGCTTTCAATAGAAGTGATTAGAAAAATTACCTCAAATTATCTGCTATATTTGAACATAACGACTTGCTGAACAATATACTACAGCATCGTGCTCGGGTCATCACCGTGATGACGCCGGTCATTTTCTCATTACCTCTCATCCAAACTAGGGATTTTCTCATTATCATCTGCCGTCCATACGTTCATCGCGATCATCTTCGTCTCAGCCATAAATGGAACTGCTTCATCGGTCATAAATGGAACCGCTTCATCAGTCGAAAATGGGACAGTTGCATTAGCAATAACTGAACTGCTTCGTCAGTTATAAATGGAAATGATTCATTAGCCATTAATAAAACAGCTTCATCAGCCATAAATTGAACAGCTTCATCGTCCATGAATGGAACAGCGTCAAAAATGGGACAGTTTCAGTAGACATAAATGGAAAAGCTTCATCAGCCATAAATGGAACTGTTCATTTGAAGCGTAATTTTTGAATGAAAGTGCGGTTATATAACACACATCGGCAGACATGCATTCCCAGCATATTTATGACTGGGCAGGTTCAAGTCCCTCAGCAGGGCAGACTCGGTCCATGTATTTTTATTTGTGCAGATTCATTTCAGCTCCCTCAACTGTGCAGATTCATTTCAGCTCCCTCAACTGTGCAGATTCATTTCAGCTCCCTCAACTGTGCAGATTCATTTCAGCTCCCTCAACTGTGCAGTGCAGATTCATTTCAGCTCCCTCAACTGTTCAGATTCAGTTCAGCTCTCTAAACTATGCAGATTCGGTTTAGCTCCTTCGGCTTCACGGATTCTGTTCAGCACGCTGCTCAGGATTACACTGATTGCAATTGATGGCGGCAGTCACTGTCGGGATTGGCATAAGACGCAATCCGTTACAGTCTTGAGGATTGCGGAGGAGGCCTGGGTAGCGTGTACACCAGGAATATAATATATATGTTCTTCTAACCCCGGGACAAAGTTTTAGATCAATGTTGATGTAATTAGCCGCAGTTATAAATGGATATTTTCCAAGAGTTTAACATTTTACATTAGGTTTCAAAGTATAGTTATCATTTACTCTGAGTTTATTAATTAATTGGGCTCACAAAAATAAGTTGTGAACCCAATTATGAATAGAAACATACTAACCTTCGCAATTTGAGAATTAACGGAATAAGAAAATAATTTGATTGGGTTTAGCCATTTATCCCGAAATAGGATTAAAAGCTAATAAATAAAAAAATTACAAGTATAGGTCCCTTAGTTACTATTTAAATATTATTTTAGCTCTAATGATAATATAATCTCATAATTTATTTCATTACGTTTTTAAGGAATTTATTGTTGACCAATAAATTCATAGGCTTTGGTCTTTTGGATATAATTGAGAGTACCTATTGTGATGATTAAGCGTATCAGAGAACACTTGTTCATTATAAAAAGTTTCAATGTTTTTTTCACAGTTCCCTGTTTGTATCTGTATGTGCTTAACCCTACACAGAACCCAGGTTCTGTGCTTAAAAAATTGAATTATTGGAAGTGTTCATGTAATGGTGTTTGGAATTTTCTAAATAAAGCTACTTTATCTCTTCTAAAGTGTTGAATGTATTTTTTGCCGCATTATTAAAATCAGTATTTTTGTAGGTTAATCTAGTGTCTCAAAATGCCCGACATGCTAGCAAAATCACTTGCTCTGTGTCGATTCTATAGAAGAAATTAATTAGTCAATAATTAACATTTTTAGGATCAAGATAACTGAATGCTGATTTTTCCTGTGAATAGAATGTTGATGCGGAGTTGAACACTTTCACTACATAACGACATCGAAATTCATGAAAAAATTTCTATGAAAGTACTGAGAAGTAACGTTTAAACAGGACAGTAAACTGCACCTTGAGCTGCATTTAACAACAACACGACAGCGTTTTTGCGCGATCAGTCTCAACATTTCATTCACCAACTAATCAATAAAACTAAACCGAACATGAATAATAACATTAATTACGTAATTATTGCTGACATTCAGCAAATTACCCCTTCAGCTAAATAAAGACTGCCTGCAAGCATGAGGTAGTGGACCAATTAACCAAATCATTAAAATCTCATCAATGCATTTTAAATCGCACATCTTCTCCTGCGAGTTACTGAGTCTGATGTGGGATCGCTCCAGAATCATTAATGACAGCGGCTAATGAGTGCAAAAGCGGCGAGCAATCGCATCAAATGTTTGCTGATTGGCACTTCAGAGTTTTTTCATTTTATTTGACTCGTGGATCAAGTCTGATTCATTGCCCCTACGAGCATTTCATTTATTTCTAAAATCGAAATGGATCATCGTACTGTACAACAAGGTTTTGAATTGTATCTTCGGATCGAACTCGATTCTTGGTAAATTTCAAGCATATGCATTTAACTCTTCGAGATGGTGTTATTAAATCTTGTGATTAGACTGTATCACTATCTTTAAATATACCAATTATATTCAAAGGTAAATGGAATTCTGATTAAATGATTTTTCCGTTGAGATTCGGCTGTAAATAAATTGTCGGAAGCTAGCCCGCATCCGCGATATAAAACTGTCACATTAAGCGCAAACTGAATGTGATAGAACTGAACTAAATGAGAAAAAACTATCACGTTCGGCGCACTCAACTGAAGAAAGTTATTTCAACTGATTGAAATAATATTTTATGGGCACTGAAATTCTGGCGTGAATTTAGGCATATATTCATTTCGGAACCATTGTTTGTTCTCAGACAATACCTTCACATTGAAAATTGCAATTTGTAGAAAAATTAGTTTTACCGTAAAATTCAACATTTTTTTCTATTTTGGTCGCATTTTGTCGGCCTGATGATAATTAGAAGACGAACGAGCAGCTTCGAAATTAAATGGAAGACTGTCAAATACTATAAGAAAGTACGTGGGTTTTACAAATTTTGATTGCATCAAATGTAAAATTGGATAAAAAAAAAACATTTTTATTTTCACAATTTGAGAATGAAAAATGACGAAATAAGATTATAATTTGATTGGGTTTGGCCATTTACACCGAAATAAGAATAATGAGCGAATAAATAAATAAAAATACGGGTATGCACCTCAGTTGCTAATTAAATGATATTTTAGCTATAATTATTTACCGGAAATCACTTGTGAGTTATTCGATCAACTAATTATTCGTAGACTAAAAAATATAGGATTCATTCAATATTTTTCAGATTTACATTCTGTGGAACTGTACCTTCTCTTCAATGACATTCTTCAGAACGTTACATTTTCTTCATTTACAATTTGTGTGCCTGTAAATTCTTTACATATACATTTTGTATAATTTCACAAACACTTGCTTCAAATGCTGGCCATAGATATGTTCAAAATTGAATTTAAAACGAATTATTTTATATTCAAACTCAAATGTTCTCAAACTGTTGGTTCCACTTTTCACAATTCCATCAGCTGGATTCTTGTTTGGCGATCGTAACGGATGTTCAAATTATCTCATCTCATTCCCATTCCTGACAGCAATTCCCATTACAACCATGAAGCGCTCACTTCGTCCTCTCTATTGTCCTGAACAAAAGTTATGGCCAAATCAAGGACGGAATATGGTCGGTCACCGATAACCTAGCAAATAATTTCATCATGGAACTAACAGTCAAGGCAGGAAGCGATGACGCTCATCTCGGAAAATCCACGCCGTGTGTCGATGAATTTCCGATTCCAATTCAGGATTCAGGGATTTTGTAATATTTCCCGAATTCTGCAATCTTGCACGTTGATGGCAATCGATTGATTTATCAGGACTGCGATGCGACCATGCAATCGTGAATTTCGCGATAAAAGACAGAATGCAGCGCAATTCTCGATGTGTATTAAATGAAATTTGCTGAAAAATAAATGGGGTATTTTATAAGAAATAGTTTGGGTTTTAAAAACGATCAGCTGCTAAGTTTTGAAAGTATTTGATGAGTAACTTTGAATTGAACATGTGTTAAAATTTGTGTTACCTAATAACAAAATATGTGTGGTGGAAGTGAACATGATAATTTGTAGGTATATTTGTGAAAAATAAATTTTACAAAATATAAAGTGAGTGGCAAAAAATTGCATATGAATTTCTCACTTATTTAGTAATTTTATGTTTATTTTTCAGTATTAATATGAAACCTTGGCAGGCTTCGGGTGCTCAGTTGGATTTGTAACTGAGAATTTAATTTGACTAGAAAATTATATATACTTCACGCACTGCATAACATATGACCATTTTAGGCTTCGATAGGCTGCACATAGTTTGTTCTGAGCTTGTTTCATTTACCATAAGAGACTAATTGTTAAAAAATTGGAAATTATATTAGATTATATGGAATACAGCTCAATATCCTTTACATTTTCCTTATAATAACATAATACGAATTCCCGGTAACCGTTTAATCTCCAAGAATCAATAATCCCTGTGTTCGGCCCTTCATCACTATACCCACAATAAAATAATAAAGTGAATATCTAAATTATAGAGCGACGTTACACATGTGTGAGTTTCGCCAAAAGTGAACAAACTGAACGAAACGCACATCCGATTTAAATTTAGAACATTTCGTAATTTTTTCAATTTAAATACAACAATGGAGTTATGTTAAGAAAGCTAGTGCTTGCTTTGTAAATAGAGTGAACTGTAAATAGAGTAATAATATCCGATGGCAATAGCGAGTTGCGCAGAGACTATTTCCGTTCTCAACGCACTGCTGCTATGCTAACATCTTACCCGCGTATCCTGTATACAAATCTGATGACATGCCACGCCTGAAATATGCGGGATATTTCCAGCCATATACAAAGTTTTAATTAGAATCATTAGCTGAAATTTCAATCAATCGGGTAGTACGAAAATCTGTAGCCCAATAGCGTACTTAATTCACTGAATATTAACTGTCTAAGTCGGCTGGTTATCGGCCATTTGATTTGTTACCCATTCGCAGCCCCTTACTTTTCTCTCGAATTTCTTTCCGTGCCTTCATGCTGTATGCGTTAAATATTCTAATTTCACCAGAACTTCCTGAATATAAACGAGCATGTGCTTAGCGTTGATGGAAACTGTTACACGAGTCGCTAAGCTCGGCCATTAAAATTATGCCAACAGGCGCAACAGGAATTAACAGCCATTGGGGAGAAAGCTGTTCTCAAAGCCTGCACTAGCTGCTGCAGTTAATGAAGTTTCTGTTGAAATACTGGCGGAGAAATTCTCATTCTGATACTACGAAAACAATGTTCAACAATTACTGAATAATGTGAGAGTGTTTATAAATATATTGTAGTGGCAACGAGGATCTCGCTAATTGACTGACTGAATTATTTGCAGTATATGTTACGTTGATGCTGCATGGAATTGTGCGATCTCGTACATGTTGAATTTATTTAAAAATAGTTCCAGTAACAATTTTTCAGTTTTACTTAAGTCAGAGCAAAAAGAAATTTAAACTGGAATGTATAAGTATTTATAACTAATGTATATAAGATAATGTATATATAATAACTTTCATCATATAGTGGCGATCAGTGAGAGCCGTTCGTTTTTTTTTGCCCCTTGGGTGACGCGTGCGTGTAAAATCTGGTCAAATTCAATTAAAATGGCCAGCTTTTTGCCTGCTAACTTCTCGTCAAACTTTGTTATCGAATCTTGCTTGCGGCTAGAGCCCAGGCTCGCCTTTTTAAATTTGTTCAGTACTGCGAAAATCGCGTCTGATCAGCGATCATATTTATATTTCAGCATTACAGCTTAACAACACTCCTAAAATATTCATAGGAGGACATTTCTGGTTGATTAATAGAATCATCGAGAAGCTTTATAACATTTGACTGTCACTGAGAAACACGATGACAATTTGTGAAGAGAATGCAACTGAGAAACACGAGTCCAATTTCATTCATTTCGCTTACTGTTTCTCCTTTCACATCATTCATGCATAATTTGCGTGTTTGAAGGAGAGAAAATACCACGTAAATCCATTATATTGTCGAGGATTTGGCTTAGAAGGCATTTTATTTCATAAATACTATGACTGAATATATATTATGTATATGTATTGTGATTTTTTATAATGTTGAATAATGGTATAGCTATGCTTGGGAAAAAAGTTGTATGAACGTGGACTGAAGAGGCAGTGTCATGTATCTTGTACAGCTTGTCCCAGTTGATCGTTGCCGTTTTAGCAAAAGCCATGAAAGTTAACTTGAATTATGTTCCTTATGCATGGGAAAATGTTAACATTTCGCATAATGAAGTGTTGTAATTTAACCGTTGCATTCTTTAATAACTGAAACTGTGGGCTAACAATATACCAACATCAATGGTTTCATTGAAAATATTTCGAAAACCAGCTCCGTTATCAGTTAAAAACATTTTGAATACTTGTGTACTAATACAACGACAACCTTCACACACGCTAGGGATTAAAACCTAAAAGAAAAATTAGAAGGATGAATAACTTTCAAGTCAATCTGTTAACAATTTCAGACGGTTAGAAAAAAAAACGTTGCTCAGACAAGGTTCCCTGAAACATATGCACGATTTCACGACCCGTAAATCGGAAGCAACGGAAGTGGGACGAAAAATCTTTAAATCACACTCGGACAGACGTACGACGCAACATAGATAAGAAGTCGACATTAATTATCAAAGTCATTAATTAATTATCAGAAGTCAATATTATCAATAATTAATAATTTGGTACTTGGTTCCTTCTCCGGTTATAAGCATATTAATCGCGTCCAGATGCAGATTTACGAGTATACAGTTGTGCGCATCATCGTATACGTACGTCGGTATGACGACCATTTGCATCTTCGTCAGATTAGCAGAGCACCAAAGGAGATATTTTTTGGCTGTTTATTTTGCAATTTAGGTTTTAATCACTTGTACGAAAATTTGTGCGTTCATTCGATTATATTTGTATAAATAAACATTCGTACTTATGAAGGAGCAGGTAACTTAACTGGATTCCATGAAAATATAGTGAATTTCCTTGCCATTTCCATTGCTATGAAATTTTCGGTTAATATATAATTCAAGTGAACATCTTTTTATTTTAGTATAGTAATTGGCACACAATTTTTACGAGTCAAAAATTATTATTTTAACACAGTAGCTTTTGCAAGGCACCACTGCAAGATTTAGGAGTAACTCAGCTAATGTTCCTTAAACAATGCTAGCGAATTACCCTCTGATGCTGACGGCCTTGAAGAAGCTACGTAATGACTCAAAGCTTCATTTATTGCTTACAGAGAGACGCGACTGGCAATTACAATTAGACATCAATTGCTTCTGAACTATTTCATATCGACAATCGTCATATTATGAGATCATCACAGCCTGGCTTGGTATGCTCGTTTGAATTACTTCTTCAATACAAATTGATTCCAGTTACACACCCTATGGTGTTGTACAAATGGAAGTATAATATTCTCGCGCTCTGGCTCCTTGTCCCATCATATTTTTTTGTGGATCTACAAGTAATTTTGTTAGTTATTAAAAGTACCATATATAGCGCATTTTCTCATTTACTGAAAAAAGGCGCTAGTGTGCGCGTCATGTCCGTCCGTCCGTCCGTGACTACGGGGGGTGAGAGAGCACGAGAAACTGCGCTCGATGTCACTCACTGCAGTGAGTACTGATCTCATTTTTTCCAATCGTTCTCACTAGCATATCACTCTGAGGGATTTATCGAAAAAGTTCTTCTCGCAGTATAACTACCCGATTTTTTTACTTGGCATTATGATTATCTCATGCTAATATCATTTATATTTACTTTATGTGTACAGAAATTCATGACAACGGAGAAAGCCAGAACAAAAATATAGTAGAAGCCGTTCAAAAAATATATGAAACACTAAATGATAAAATACGAATGGTTGGAAGAACCAAATATATGAGTTTGTTTTAATGTTTTTCTTAATTTTGACCTAGCCAGGAATGATGCCGATAATTAAGATGAATTTCAATCTACTAAACACCTCCTGGTGAAATGAACGTTCTTCGTTCTACTCGGAATTTTCTGTATTCCTCAATATTTCGTAACATTAAAGGACTCAAAAAGTTAATCTTCGCCGCATGCCGTGACAAATGGCCAGGAATATTAAAATTCACGCCAAAATACCAACGCAAGAAAGTTTATTGCAAGCCGCCTGAAAGTGATTTATAATCTGGAAAAAAAGCCGAACAATTTTCTCGTTTGAAATACAGCCTAAGAAAAATGGAAGGCCGGTACTTTGGTTGAACGGGTGCGACGAGGCAGAGAAATTTATTAGTTAATAATGAGTGGATAAGTTAAGTAGATTTTAGCAACGGAAGATTTTTATTTAATAAAATCAACTCTTGCTTTCTTGCTTTGAATATTTATGAGTTGATACATGAAACTTAAACATCAGCGTTAATAATTAGGCTCAATGTGTCATGAATGCGTTTACATAAACTATTTATAAATCTATTATGCGTTCAGTGCAATTAATTAATAAGCGATTTTCAAACTTAATTGGTTTAACCCGCGCACAAACTTTACTTTTTTTACAGAAAACCTAACATACATTTAGGGAGCAGTGAGAAATCATTAATGCGAGGTTAATTCCACATGATCAATTCTCCATGAAACTTATGATTAATAACCAGCTTTTCATTCAGCATTCATGCATAGATCAGTGCAATGCATTTATCGACGTCTTGTGTGAAATCATCAAGTTTTCTGAGAAGAGTTCATAAATTTTTCTAGTTTTAAGGTACGAGAACCGATTTATCGAGACAGACTTAATGCTATAGGTTTTCTTATATTCTAGTATTATGGATTTGTCGAACTTGTGCTAATGTCTTAAATTCAAAATTATCTTCTGCTACGCTCATTAAAGTTTTTAGCTTCAATACTTTCTCACGTTGAATTTATGGAAAAAATGATGTAACGAGTCACTAAATTGAACATTTTGATATAATCATTCTTAGTTTTTAACTGTAATAAAAATCAAGGGTTATATTTTCGAAATGTATAAGATAATTAATTAAATCAAATAATATTAATTTCTCAGGGGAAAATGTCTATTTTTGCTTGTTTTTTTTCGCGGCTTCATCAGGAGACCAGGTAGCGAAGTTTCATAGGTAACTTCAGTTACTTAAAAACGAATATTTTGTAGGTAAGAAGGTGCGAAATTGCCTCTACTCTGCTTTACTGTCCTTCACACTTCTGGACAAACATTCGGTAAAGACAAGTAAGTCAAATATTCTCGACAACTAAGTCAAAAGATTTTCATCGTACTAAGTAGCCTCCACTACTTTCAAAATTGTGGGATAAGGCGGTCATTGGTAAGAAAAAACAAACGTAAGTAACTTAAAACCTCCAACTTGCTTAACTTACGGATCAAAACTTTAATTTAGTGCTCTACTACGAGTGAAAGTAATCAAAGAGTTTTGCTAGCACAAAACCTGTCTTACTTGTCAAAACCATGTCTTACTTGTCAGAAAGTAAGACATTGCTTTTTTATCAAAAATAGCCTCTTTTAACAAAAAATACATGGATAAATTTCTTGCAAGTTTCTAATAAATAACCCCCGGACGTGTAAGCCCTGGCAGTGCAAGTGATTTTCTTCAACCGACGACATCATAGTTAACGCAGAGAAAATTCTTGAGTGCCTCCAGAAAATAAGTCTAAACTCTGCGCTGTAGTTTCCTATGTAGTGAAAATAACAATAATAATAAATGAATTCAAGATTTCAATATTAAAACTCAATCTACTCAAAATATCCGTTAACGATTTTCTAAAAGCAAGTTTCTGGTTAACTTGTACAACTACAGGAGACGTCACCTAATGTCTGAACATTCTTGTTTTGTCGTTTTCAACTTGAAGGCCACAACAATAAAAAATATAACTCAGTACTCACTGCAGTGAGTGACAGAGAGCGCATTTTCTCGTAGACGAAAACTTTAGGTCACGGACGGACAGACGGACGGAAAGACAGACGGACATGGCGAGCACAATAGTGCATTTTTTCCATAAATGAGAAAATGCGCAAAAAATATCGATTTAGAATTTATTTTTACACAAATAATTCCAGTGCTTCGAATTGTTATAATAAATTGTTTTTATCACGTGTGGTTGCAATTATTATAGAGTAATTACTCAGTCGGGGTTAATGATTAGATCCCGCACAACAGCTAGGGTCGAGTGCAAAGCGAGTGTCGCTTCTGAATAGAAGTCCTCGCCAGTGCCTGAGTTTGGGCAATAACTCGTATAAATTAGTCCCGTCGAAGCACTTGATTCTAATTGTGCCAGAAGTTGCTAAGAACTACCATGCTTGCTGCTATAGTCCAAGTTAGACTTTACTTATGCACTAATTAAGAGAAGCTTTGTGGAACAGCAGGAGTTGCGGAGAACATTTGCATGGAAGGCGCGCTACAATCCTACAAAGATTCATGCTCGTTCCAGAGCTAAATTGGACATTGTATTGGAATAATATTTTACTGATTAGAAATGAGCTATATCAGAAATTGGTCTCTTCATAATTCGAAGTGAGTACATTGACACTGTGAAATTTAAGGTCGAGTTGATGCATAGCCCAGTTCAGTCTTGAATTAATAATATTGTCTAGCATTCTACGGACTTGTTAATAAGTCCAGTAGCTGCAGTATCGCAAACCAATGTCAGTTTTTGAAAAATCTGGTCAAAAGGCTGTTTTTTTCATCTCCTTTGAACAAGCCACGAAAAGCACAAGAATCGGCAGCAGCCTCGGGCCAATTTTTTCAGTATCAACACTTCTAGTCTATTCTAAAAAGTTGCAGGCTATTTCTCCTTTATAATATACAATAAACTTTGTGTTTGACGATAGTCTTTAACATTTGGGTTTACAATTGGGTTTGATATTTTTAATTAATATTATAGTATAGTTCGGAAAGCCACTAAATTACTTCTACTTTACATTTTATTTTATTGTTCCAAATTTTAATACATATTTTAACGTAATATTTACCATATTATGTTTTTTCGGACTCAACAGAACTGTTTATTAGAAAAAAATCATCATAAAAAATTATTATTATTAAGGCTGCTTCACTGCCAACGAAACCCTGGCATAAATGTAGATGTACGGACGACGGTGAAATTCATTGTAAGTATTGCAGGTGCCACAATTCATTATTATTATTACAGATTTTTGAAGAAAATCCTGCTAGCTGACACCAGAAAATACGAAATCAGGATTAAAGGACTTCGGAATACTTCATTCGCGACAATCCGACCGCTACTGCGCTTTTCTTCACGACGCTCACCAAGCAGTATTCAGAAATACATCATTGCGAAAGTATTGCGTATCTGTTATCTTAATTAGTGCATTTCGTACGCGATTTGATTTTCTAATTGAATTTTTCGGTGAGTAATGAGCGTCTGGTTTGCAGACCGCGATTTATTTCATGCGAAATAATATCTATAATATACCGGAAGCCTACTTTTTGAAGTATCAATTAGTCTTTTCTTGAGTAATACTGAGCTATAAAGTCTGATAACTTAAGCAAGAAAAGGCTAAAATCTGAATGCATTAATTATATAATAAATTTTTCTTTGGAGTCCGAGTGGTTAGGAGTGGGCATATTGACGAGCATTATAACACTGATTTCCTGGCTTCAAATTATTCGTATGAAAGTCCCGTCTTTTACCTAACTAATTTTTACATGCTAAATCAATAAATATAGAGCTTTATAAATGAAAAAATATTCAAACGTAGTAGGCAACAAATTTTATGCCTGTACGATCTACGATTTGGTTAGTTCTTGACGAACCATGAGTTGTCGTGGGTAGGGCTGTCAGGGTAGACCGTTTAGTCAGGCTTTTGGGGTAGACCGTTCAGTAAGGCTGTTGGGGTAAAACTTTTTATCAAGGATGTTTTGCTTGTGTATGTAAGTTGTAATCACGTGACCACCATTTAGAATTGTTTCTCAATTTATTTTTCGGAAATTTTTTTCTAGTTCTGCGTAAAATCAAAATTTCCAGTTAGCAACGTATTGTACACTTATTTCAATGAATAAATTCATTGCCTTCTATACGGAATAAAACTTCGTATAGGAAAATATCAGTTTAAAAGGCTGGAACGAAAAAAAATCTCTTCTATGATTTTTTCTATGCAGTGAAATTCGTACCAATTTTCAAAATTTCCTTATTCCGAGAATTACGTGTCACTATATTATCGGAGCAGCTGCAAATTTGAATCAGATCAACCGTCATTAAAATTAGCCGCTCTTAATCATCAATGAGTTGCAAGTCTTAATTAAGAAGGGATCCGCCTTAATGAGCGCAGTCCTCGAGCCATAATAAAGTGTTAATGAGGCGGAAAGCTTCCTCCAAGAACACAGACGTTTCTTCGCGAACTATGCTTGGGAATAACTCTGAGGGATGCTTGGGAATAACTCTGAGGGATGCTTGGGAATAACTCTGAGAGTATGCTTGGGAATAACATAAGCTTATTTCAGAGCAAACGTTCCTTTGTTTCGGCAGCTTCTACACCGGTGGTTGCAAGAGTTTCGCCTGCTTCGAGTTCACCGAAATAATTGATACTGTTTTAATTTCTTATAATCTTTAGACTGCGGTGTTATTTGTTCGTGAAGTAAATAGTTGACGATTTTTTTTTTCTTTGATGACCAGTTGTTAATTAATTGTACAGACTGGGCCTAAGAGATGCAATTCAGTGTTTCGGCGGAAAATAAGCGAAGACAGTAAAAAAAGTATAATTTGTTCAGTGTGAAAGAATTCAGAAAAATACTCTAATATATGAAAAAGATCCGAAAAAATAATAACAGATCTGTAGAATGAAATTATAGCTTTCAATACGTGAAGCAGTGAAGTGTTTACATTAAGTGTCAAGTGTTTTGCATTAAAAACCTGAAACAAATAAGAGTGTTGAGCAGTAGTAAGAGAGGAAAGAAGTAAGTATGCTTGAGACGAACGTATTTATTGCTTACTTCCTGCCTAGCCTACAGCGCGGTCAGGGAGCCGAGAGTTACAAACCCAGGGTTCTTGCGGTCAGAAGCTGAGCTCAGTGAAAGGCAGAATATCCAGTGTAATAGCGTAAAATATTCAGTGTAATAGTATAATAAGAAAGACAAGATAAGATGGCTAAATGTGTTGTTACGCAACCCCCTATGGATTGTTCCTGCATCATTTGCAAGGAACTTTGCGATGTGACTCTTGTACTGCAATGCAGAAAATGCCAGTTTTTCATACATTTAAAATGTACTGATTTGCCGACATATTGTAAGGTTGGATCAATCCAGGGCTTCTTATGAATGTAAGAATTGTGTAATGAAATTTTACAAAAATTTCAAAGAAAGCGAAAAAATCTTATAGCAGCCATGAAAGAAAAACCAAAACGGGTGGTTCACATGTGATCACATCGTCAAGAAGTGTGCTGGAGCACTGAAGGCTCAGCTCACAATGCTCTAGAAAGCCTCGATAACAGAGGGAATTATCCCTGAGGGTCTCAAAGTGGAACTGATAACGCCAATCCACGAAGGAGGTCCGACGGACAGACCCCAAAATTTCAGACCTGTGACCTTGACCTCACACGTGATCAAGGTTTTTGAGAAGGTAGTGGTCAGAAGGCTTGTCCGATACATGGACGAAGCTGACCTGTATAATAACGGACAACATGGTTACCGGCGTAATCGCTCCTGTTTGTCGCAGACTCACAGACTCACAGTCGCTCCCCCAGACTCACAGCACCACGCGTCCCCCAGACTCACAGCACCACGCGTCCCCCAGACTCACAGCACCACGCGTCCCCCAGACTCACAGCACCACGCGTCCCCCAGACTCACAGCACCACGCGTCCCCCAGACTCACAGCACCACGCGTC